>NW_013666421.1:2501-18772 GCF_000517525.1 Limulus polyphemus
TACCAAACAAACAAACAATGTCTTGCCGATAAGAGCTTGACATCTCTTAAACAAAGAATACAAATAGTGTTTCAACTACAGTTTTAATTTTATAACTCAGCCAGCCTGATAAGATTTGGTATTGAACGAAGAGGCCTCATTGGCAGCAGCATAAAAAAAAATTGTAGTTAAAATGTTATTAGAGACCTTTCTTATTTGAACAATGAACTGACAACAATGGATAATAAAACTTACATTATTCCTCTCCACTGGTGAGTCAATGGTAAATTTACGACCTTGCAACGATAAAATCTAAAGTTCGACTCCCCACCGTGGACGCATCAAAAGAAACTACCTTTAACACAAACGTATTCATTGTGTTTTGAATAAATAGAAATTTGAAACTTAGAATTTCTAGCTTAAAGTTGTATACATTAAACGTTGCTGTTGTTTTGTGCGTGTATATGTGTTGTGTAAGAGTCTAAGAAAATTTATTAGCAAAATAACTTGATAGATCAGGTATTTTTGTTTTGTATTTTAGATATGTTGTTTGTTTCAGAATGTAATTGCACTAGGGTATATCTGAAAGTCTAACGATTGGCAATTTTTAAGAGGAAGAACCCTAACTGCTAATAGTTTTTGTTCAGAACAATGGGTTTCAAATTTCGTAGTGCATATAAAATTAATATATTAAATTGTCTACAGTACGTCAAAACTATGTTTCCGCCTGTAAAGTTGTAACATAATTTTTAGATTATTTCGGATTTGTCGATTTCAGTAAAAGCGCTTGTAAAGACAGAGGCTGTAAAACTATAAAAGTGGGTATTACATGTAGTAAGAATGAATTAACTAACGCTTATAGAGAGAAATGTCAGAAACATTTTGAATGGTTTCTGTATGGATTTAGTAAAACAATATGTTGCAGTGATTTTCGAAATTTAACACTTGGATATATATATGTATAGGTACCAAACTACAGTTGGTGTAATATATTTCGATATAACGACCACAGAAAGTAACAGAGATACAGTACACTGAAATACAAATTTAAGAAACATACAAAAAAAATTATTGTTTTTAATATAATAGTTCAAGAGTATTTAGTTTCGATTTTTTTATACAATACTACTTCACAGCTTTTTTTCTATTTCTTTAATTTCATAAATTTAAGAACTTATCCAATATGTAAGTTACGACACTCATTAGAACAATGATTTAGTTTCAAAAAATATATGAAAGTGCAAAAAAAAAAAAAATAGACGTAGATTTTCTTTAAATGGTTCTAGCCTTAATCGAGAAAATACTCTGGCTAGAACCAAGTAAAATCAGCTAAACGTCTGGTTGGATGTGTGAGACGTATTTACAAGTAATTTAGTTTTTACTTTGGCAGGGTCTTTCGTTTTTATCAAGCAGTGCCGTGATGATGACTAACGCCCGTGTCCAAAACGTCTTAAAACCGAGACAAAAAAAAAACAGAAAAAAATCTGTGAAAAAAAAATACTAAAAAAAAACAGAAGCCTGTTGTTCATTTCTAGCCTATAATTGCTTTTGATTCTAATTCTGATTTTGAAGAAAATGTTATAGTTATGTATTCTTAAGTCCCCCGTGGGTTAGAGGTAATTTTACGAACTTACAACGCTAAAATCCGGGTTTCGATTCTCCGCAATGAACATAATACAGAGAACCCATTGTGTAACTTTGCACAACAACAAAAACCATCTCTTTATGTACAATAGCTTTCTTATTGTTTATTAAGTTATTCAGTGAAACAAAACCGCAAGTACTTAAGAATGTTTCGCATAAAAATCTAGACCGATGACGTATAAAAATGAATACCAGTAAAATTTCAACAGGTACCACCGTATAAACTTAGCCGTTTACCAGTCAAATACTGTCTGTTGTCGACACGATCTTAAAGTCAAGCAGTTAACTCAGTGTCCAATATAACTATTTAAAAGGTGCTTCACAATAGCATTTCACTGTCATGAACTGCTCGATCAATAAAATATAAATTTAAAATTCGTAATTCAGGGAGATTATGCTCAAGAAAGAGGCTAATAACAATCGAAATAATTTGAGTTGTGAAAGAAAACACATTTGTTATAGACGTGAAACAATTCGTACGCCACGTGGTTAAGATAAAGTTGTTTCAAAAAAAAAGTTTTCACTCCTTCAAAGTAGGACTTTAAAGGCCAATGTTTCAGCCATTAACAAATTTCAGGTGTCGAAATACAACGCTAAAACCATTTCACGTAAAAGAAATCTTTTCTCGAAAACTAATTTCATCTAAAAACATTCTCAATTGCTCCAAAGTCAAAATGTTTTCATTGTTTTCGGGCTGCGGACATGGCCTAGTGATTAGAGTCTAATGTATGAATTAGAACTTCCAGAATTCGCGTTTCGTTGCCGCAGTTTCGAGTCCTTTGATGTCCATGGGTATACTATGAGAGTAACACTACTCGATTACAGTAGACCAATTGTTAGCGGTGGATGCTATTGACTATCTATCTGCCTTTCCCTATATTGTATCATATCAAAATTTAGGGATGGCTATCGCCCATAGCCTTGTGTAGCTTTACTAGAATGCCCGAAAAAACAAATTTAATAGCAGTTCTTTGTTGAATTTCGCTGAAACCTACTCGAGAACTATTTGCATTATTGAAGTGACAGAACAGATGGAAGGCAGCTAGTCAACACCACCCACCGCCAACTCGTGGGCTACTCTACTCAAATACTGGGATTTGACCGTCACTCTTATAACGCATCCACAGCCCAAAGTGCGGTTCGCAATTTATATTTCGATTATAACGATTAACGAACCGCGGAACATCGTATCTGCCGTCCTGCAGGCTCTTCCCTGTGGTGGTTCAGCGGTTAGTTTAAGGACTTATGACATTAAAGTTCGATCTCTGTAAATTATACCGCACACACTGTGCAGCTTTGTGCTTTAAAACATCTAATATCTCTGTACACTAGCTTTCCATACAAACCATGTAATCTTTCCATGGTAAACTTCACTTAATGAATTAGATACAAATGTTTTGAAAGAACGAGCGTTAAGTTATAACTGTATGGTAATGGCTTACAATTTTCTGATTTGGGGGATGTATAGTCTCGTGTTCTTGAAGCAAAAAATACGATTTCTTGTCTTACTCTCTCACAAGATAAAATATATTATTATTAACTGAAGCTTTCCCTCTGGAAACAACTAACATTGCATACTTTAGCATGAAAATTAAACTCGATGAGGGAAAAGACAGTCCGTTTGAACAAAACTAAAATAAGAAACAGCTGCTGTTCTACTCCATTTTGATTAAGTTTTGTTTGTTTGGTGTTAAGCGCAAAGTTAAGCAATGAGCTATCTGTGCTGTTGCCACCACTGGTATCGAAACCCGGTTTTTAGCGTTATAATCCTTCAGATTTACCGCTGAGCCACTGGAGGGCGTTTAATTCAAAAACACCATTGTTAATAAAGTATCGACATTCTGGTCATGTCCTGACTTGCTAAGGAAACATTCATATCCATCATTAATATTCCTGGCTTTCTTGAAATGACTTTAATGTTATAGTCAAATGTTTTAACGAGGATGCTGTTATACGGGTACCAAATTTATGGAGAAAATATTATATTAATTAGATATAAACTTTAAACAATATATCTACAACTACTTTATCTAATATAATTTCGTGCTTGTCTAATATTGTATATAATGCGCCATTTTTCTAGGTACACTCACTACTTAAGAAGAAGATGAAAAATTCATCCGTTTCATAATACATTATGAATTGGAGTTTTTCCTTGATCAGCATTAAAAAAATCATCCATTTCATAATGCATTATGAATTGGAGTTTTTCCTTGATCAGCATTAAAAAATTTATTCATTTCATAATACATTACGAATTGGAGTTTTTCCTTGATCAGCATTAAAAAATTCATCCATTTCATAATGCATTACGAATTGGAGTTTTTCCTTGATCAGCATTAAAAAATTCATCATTTCATAATGCATTACGAATTGGAGTTTTTCCTTGATCAGCATTAAAAAATTCATCCGTTTCATAATGCATTACGAATTGGAGTTTTTCCTTGATCAGCATTAAAAAATTCTCCCGTTTCATAATGCATTACGAATTGGAGTTTTTCCTTGATCAGCATTAAAAACGTTTGCCAGCAGCTAAAGGCAAGCTCGAGTTGTTACTCACAAAAGTGATTATAACTTTCAAGGCCAGTAGGATTGGAAGAACTGTCAGGGGTGATAATGAATTGCTTCTTTAATTCCTCTGCAAATTAGCGCAGACAAATTATCGGTAAGGAATTAAATTAGACGACATGAACTTATGAAGAGCAGAACGAGATGCAAATAATCCTTGGCTTCTGCTTCTGGATGATACTTCAGGTGAGATGTTTAGCACAGCTGCCGATGTCTAATGGTTTGGCTTAAGCCTTTCAATGTATCAAAGTGACTTTTAAGTATATGTTTTGTAATTAAGATGAGCTACTGTCGTGAATGACAGACTGGAATATTTTGGAGACCTTATGTAACTTATACATTGAAAAATAATGCTTGGTCACCGCTTTCAATAGCTCCTTTGCATAACTGAGGAAACATAAAGGTGATGTTTTCACAAAACAACTATGATTGGGACAAATACGCGTTCACTGTTCAATTTCTGATTGATATAGTTGTTTAGACCAATAAAAACACTCTTTACAAACGAGGAAATGCTTATGTTTACATTAGAGTCTCTTATCTGAAATTACCATAAGAGTATTGATTAAGGTTTCAGTCGGTCGCACTTTTGAGATGTTGCCCAACACCAAATGTGATATACGTACCATTCTTTATTGATATTTTGATCGTTAAGCATGTCTTATTTCACTTAAATTTATATGTAACTATCCTATGTAAATTGAAACATGACTACGCATCACTTGAACGGTAGTTGCACTGAGAAATGCTGTGCAAACCATTAAGATTTATATCACATAAAAACGAGGCATATGCAGGTGCATTTAATCTTGTCTAGACTACATATCTCTTTACGCAGAATGTGCGTTATAGGACATTATCTCGAGAAGCGTGATATAGTTATACCATACAAACTTTCTGTAATATAACCCCTAAATGTAATTTATGTTTTAAAAAACGATTTTTTTTGTTTGTTTATTTCTTTAAGAGCAAAGTCAGAGTGGTCTATTCTGCTGTGTCCTCCGCGGGAAATCAAATCCAGATTTTAGTGTTCTAAGTCCGTAGGCTTACCACTGTTCCACCGAGGAACTAAAAACAACGAAAACGAAATAGTTAAGTAAATTTTACATACATAAACTAAAAAGGCAGGTGATAAAAGCAGCACTTCTAAACCGGATAAACGATGTATCCCTAACGTAGTCATATTTCTGTACATACCTCTAAAATACCAATCCATTTTACGACATCTCATGTTGTAACTTGTACTTTAGTGTTAGTTGTTCTTCATTAGTATTGCTCTTGTATTGTTGTTTTTGCATATATATATATGTACTCAAGAATTATATCCAGAGTTTGTGGTCCCACACCTACATTGAATAGGCGAGTTTTATTCAGGTGTTTCCCTTTGAAGATCAAATATATTGTACACTTCCTTGGCTTCATCTTTGGGCAGTAGCAATTAACCCTACAAAGAGTGTTCACTATCTTTGATAAGCATATAAGGATTCGTGTTTAGATCTCAGGTGCTCTTCTTCCACCACTAATGATGTTCTGTGTAATATCCCTGTTTAGGAACAATAACTATGCAGTATAATTTTTTATTTGTACCCATCTCTTTATGTACTTTCCAATAGTAGGTAGATGACGACTTCCAGAGGCCTGTTATGACGACTTCCAAGAGCCTGGTTAAATAAAACACAGAAGCCAATGGGATATGTCTGGGAATGATATAGCATAAATTCCCTTTTTTATTTCTATCTTGTAGAATATTGTTTTTGTTTAATAATGGTTGGAGACGGCTTGAATGGGTAATGAAGAAAAACTTTAATATAAGTTTAACACAACAGCAAATGTCCAACCATCATTAGTCTCAAAGCGGGTTCCTTGTCATCGAAATTGTTTTTGTTTGTTTGTTTTGTTCTTAAGCGCAAAGATACACTATGAGCTATTTACGCTGTGCCCACTACGAGTACAGAAACTCGATGTTTAGTGTTATAAGTCCTTGCGGAGGATCTGCCATGTTGACTTGGACATTTGATTGAATGCTTTGTCTTGAGAGAGTCATATCTTATTGACATCCTTGCGGAGGATCTGCCATGTTGACTTGGACATTTGATTGAATACTTTGTCTTGATAGAGTCATATCTTATTGACATCCTTGCGGAGGATCTGCCATGTTGACTTGGACATTTGATTGAATGCTTTTTCTTGATAGTGTCATATCTTATCGACATCCTTGCTGAGGATCTGCCATGTTGACTTGGACATTTGATTGAATGCTTTGTCTTGATAGAGTCATATATTATTGACATCCACTTTGTACAAAGATAGTATTTCTTGCTGGTATAGTGTTAGCAATACATTAATCTGATGATATACGGGCTCATCTGGGCATTCTTTCAACTCTCCGGACTTCTAACTTACCATTATAGCTGTAACATGCAATCACTATAAATCCTCTTGACAAACATTAACGACATCTTCTGAACCATCTTTGAAATGTTGTATCACCTTCAGGACAATAGGACAGTTTTTACAAGCTCTTAAGTAGAAATGTGCTTCATCGGATAGTTACATAAGAATTTATGTATAACGACTACTTCCATTTGTCAAGGGAATAAAACCCACTCGTACAACTTTCGAAAGTTGGTCTACCGCTTAGCTATGAGCTTCGAGAGAAGATTGAGAATATGGCTCTCGTGTTGCTTTTATGGGCCTAAATCCGTGTGATTTCGAATCTCTACTGTCTAAAGGGAGGTCGCCACTTTAGTTGTAATGACTTTTCCTGTTGTAAAAGTCAGGAAAAGCGTGTCCCTCCTTTTTCTTTTTCGAAACCTGCACGTGAGCACAAACCACGCTGCTCATCTATGCCATTTATTGGTAAATCTTAAAATAATCTTGGTAAATCAGTCTGTGTTATTTTATCTGGTGACAATTATCAGAGTATTTATATTTTACGATTAATTAAATATATGGGTCGTTAATCTTAGATTTTATGAATCCATTAAGAGTGATGAAGTACTGAAAGATTAAGGATTACACAATGCCCAATGCCTAGGTAATGATTAGCTGTTTATCTTACTTCACTGTTTTTAGAAAGCCCTCCAGTGGCACAGCGGTATGTCTGCGGACTTACAACGCTAGAAACCGGGTTTCGATACCCGTGGTGGGCAGAGCACAGATAGCCCATTGTGTAGCTTTGTGCTTAACTTCCAACAAACAGTTTTTAGAAATTTGAAAGTCTATAATTAATAAATTCTACAGGAGAATTTAGACAAGTTTCATATTATTACAGATATTCGACATGGATATGGAAAGGAAGAGCACATTTTACAAATTCCTTTCTTCGAATATTTTACTTGAGTAACGCAATGGATCTGGGGTACTTGGATTTTCAAAAAGCTGTTTAAAAGGTGTTACATGAAAGATCCCTTAGGAAAACTGCTTCTGTTAAGAAATGAGATAAGCTATTTCTCGTTTAAGAGTAGTTAAGTGGTAGAAAATATGAAGTTGTTATAAACTGTGCGAAATTATTGTGAATTAGTCTTACAAGTGGAATACCTCAGGAGTCTGTGCTATTTCTCATTTTTCAGCGTCATTCTAATCATTCTTTGCTTTAGCTAGTTAATTAACAAAGTTTCTTTAATACGTAGATTGCTTTTGTGTTGGTTCTTGCCATAATCTGGAAATGAGCATTCCTTTTTTCTACGTTCGAACTATGCGTGACATGTTCTTTTAGCCTCGATCAGTTGTCACCTGGTAGACTTGCATGTTCCCGCGCTCTAGTTTCTAGCCCTCTAGTTGTTAGCGTGCTCGTAGTTGGAATCCGAGAATTCATGACTCATAAACGCACTACGTTATTAGAAGCTGTCGGTATACTACAAGATTGATAGTTAAATCCCACTATTCGATCAGATAAAAGCACTCTAACATTTGGCTGTGGGTGCTGTTGACGAGCTGCTTTCCCCTCTAGTCTTTTAGTTCTGACCCGGCATGGCCAGGTTGTTAGGGCGCTCGACTCGCAGTCTGCGGGTCGCGGGTTCGAATCCCCGTCACACCAAACTTGCTCGCCCTTTCAGCCGTGGGGACGTTATAATGTAACGGTCAATCCCACTATTCGTTGGTAAAAGAATAGCTCAAGAGTTGACGGTGGGTGGTGATGACTAGCTGACTTCCCTCTAGTCTTACACTGCTAAATTAGGGACGGCTAGCGCAGATAGCTCTCGTGTAGCTTTGCGCGAAATTCATAACAAACCTAAACCTTTTAGTTCTAGTTTATGAAAGGCTGTACGCAGATAGCCCTTTGTGTAGCTTTGCGCGAAAATCTGAAACATACTAACCCTAACTATATCTCGGAGACCCAAAATTACTAGTCACCGTCTTCAGAGTACACAGAAGGTATTTTATGAGCTCTGTGCCTTGTATTGAGCCTTCTCCGGCTTAGCAGGAAACCGTATGTCTGCGGACTTACAACGCTAGAATGCGGGTTTCGATACCCGTGGTGGGCAGAGCACAGATAGCCCCTTGTGTAGCTTTGGGCATAAATTCAAACAAACAAACTTCAGAAAAATAATCATTATTTATTTACAAATTCAAATTAACCTACTTAAATGTAACGAATGTTATGTTTGCTTTTTGAGTAATAAGACTTTCTCTCAGTAGCTATCTGCGCTAGCCGTCCCCCGAGCTAATCATCATCACCCACCGCCAACTCTTGAGCTACTTTTTTTTACCAACGAATAGTGGGATTGACCGTTACATTATAACGTGTCCACAGCTGAAAGAGTGATCATGTTTGGTGGGACGGGGATTCGAATCCGCGACCCTCAGATTACAAGTTGAACGCCCTAACCACCTGGCCATGCCAGGACCACGATAGAAGGAATAAGAAATGAGCGGTAAACAAAACCATAACAAAATAAAAGTAGAATTCACTATCTCACAAACATATTCCAAGAAATCACTAAGAAGCACTAAAAGATACAGTATAGAATATTGCGATTATTTTAAAAAAAAAGGGAATTATAAAACTGAAAAAGCCCCCCCTGTGGCACAGCGGGATGTCTGCGGACTTAGAACGCTAGAAGCCAAGTTTCGATATCCGTTGTGGGCAGATCACATATAGCCCATTGTGTACCTTTGGGCTAAACATCAAATAACGTAGCAGTCGTTATATAATACTTGCTCCTGTTAGTACAATCGCCAGTCTTTAAACCTACAAGTCTTGCATACACTATTTAAAGTATTTTTAAGAATAATATTAAAAGAAACGAATGAAAAAATCAAACTTGTCTTACAGAAATGAGAAAAAAACAAAGATAATTTTACGTTTCACAAAAAGTACTTCAGTTATTTACGACCACGGTTTCGCCAGTAAAGGCTTCGTCATGTACCTCCAAAACATACTTTTTCAAGATGAACTTATTTATCTGTTTCAAATCCCTTATCTATTTTGTTCTAAAGGTTTTAATTTATAAAATATAGTGGTTTTAAATATGTTAATAGAAGAAGTTGGTTGAACTTAGATTTAATCGCATTTTGCAAGAATGACTTTCTAGATCCTGGCCTGTCCACGAAGCTACTTCCATCGTTAATCGTGATCGTTCTAGGTCCTGTGCTGTCCACGAAGCTACTTCCATCGTTAATCGTCATCGTTCTAGGTCCTGTGCTGTCCACAAAGCTACTTCCATCGTTAATCGTGATCGTTCTAGGTCCTGTGCTGGCCACGAAGCTACTTCCATCGTCAATCGTGATCGTTCTAGCTCCTGTGCTGTACACGAAGCTACTTCCATCGGCAATCGTGATCGTTCTAGGTCCTGTGCTGTCCACGAAGCTACTTTCATCGTCAATCGTGATCGTTCTAGGTCATGTGCTGTCCACGAAGCTACTTCCATCGTGACTTAACGTTAGCCACATATTTTTGGCATTCTAACCAAACAGGGCAGTAATTTCATCTTGATGCTAATCCGTTCTACTCACAGTAACTTGAGTTCAACTTTGCTTTAGATAATTTTTTCTGTGTTAATTTTCGTAACTTTTGTTTACTTATTGTTGCCTTTCTATATTTCATTATTTCCTATTAGTATTCAGTTGTTGTGCTAATCATATTAGGTCAGAATATCATGTTTAACTACACAGGCCTGCGAATTTAAACTTCATAAAAGTTGTTTTGGTCTTAATAATTGATTTTCCATAATTCAGCTACGCAGATTTCTAAAATAACATTCATTTTTTTCTATCTCATAAGGATTTTTTACAAATCTGGAAGAAAAAAAACTTACTAAGATCAAATTATTATTTCGTTTACCGCAATGAATATTATTTTTTATTATATTTGTTAACAAAAAATGCAAACAAACTGAAGAAAAGGGAAGAACATTGATGTGAAACGAATATGCATCCTCATTCATCCTGATTTTTTTTAATGAAATCTACGTCTTTTAATCTCAAAACTACGTGTTGTGGTCTATTCTATTATGTATTGCATTATAACGTTTTGTGAAAGCATTTTATGTGATGGAGAAAAATATATATCATTTTCGGATTCAACGTACAGGAATTACTGTAGAACATGTCAAAATTTCATGACAATAAAAACCATCGCAAGCCTGTGTAATTAATAACACAGATTACTGCTTATGTTATAGTATCAATCAAATCTTGGTTATAGTTTTAATTATTTATCAAATGATTTAAAGGAAGGAGCTACGAATCAGGTTATGTGATTGAAGTGAAATTGTAAATTGTCTAGGTATTTATCTAAATTATGTTTCTGTGTGCAGAAAATGGTCAGGACAGTCATTCACTTGTCTGGAGAAGAGATTTTACTTTTTTCCCATCTCTAAATACAGAGAAAAGTCAGAACAATTTAAGTCACCTGCAGTAAAAACAGAAAACGTCTGACAACTGAAAGCTACCTCCTTACAAGGTAGAGGTTAAAAAGGTCACCAGTGGAATGTGAAAACAAATGGAAACATTTAGTAAATACCTAGAAAAAAAGTAAAACATAATAACAATACTTCAGGAGCGGATGAGAGAGATAATCAGTTTTACAATGAACTAGATTAGATCCCAAGGTCCACCGTTAACTGAGGCAGCAAGTGAGAAAACAATGAACTAAATTAACTCCCAAGGTCCACCGTTAACTGAGGCAGCAAGTGAGAAAACAATGAACTAGATTAGCTCCCAAGGTCCACCGTTAACTGAGGCAGCAAGTGAGAAAACCACTACTACTACTCTTGAAAACACTAAAAAATATATGAAGACTTGCCATCAACTTCTGTTAATAGCACTTCCATAAAGCCTCTCCTGTCTTTGAAGATGTTCCATTTGACATAGAAAACGTACTCATTCAGATGATGGCCCAGCTTGGTTTAAAGTGTTCAGGGAGGAGGAGGTTGGGAAGAGTCATGAAGATTACATGGAACTCCAGAAAAAACAGTTACAAGCTCAACAAGAAGCAAATGAAATATTCAACAATATAATGACAAGTCTGATATCTTCAATCAACAAGAAAAACAAAGATTGGATATTTGTAAATACATGTGAGTGAAGATGAAAATTAAGAGTTGTGAATAAAGGTTATTCAAAATAAAAGTAAACGTGTGTTTTTCATATTTGTGTGAAACCATAAATATTTGAAACAGTAATTTATATAAAAGTTTTCATTACTTGCACCAATATTTTAATAGATAACACAAATATCTAAAATTACAACTGCATGAAAATATTTTTCAATTTCATACCTCTAAGTTATTAAAATATTTGAATCGTGGTCACTCTTCATAACTGCCGCTGTCAGGTTGTGACTAGAATTTTGACTAAGGGCTGTTTTACAGCGGCTTTCTTGATTTATGGAAATATCTACATCACATTCATTGGCCAGGCATATGTTACACAGTAAACAAGCCACCAGAATGCGGAGTGGGGCCAAATCTGTCCTGTTGATATCCAAGTATTTCAACCTTCTCAATCGTCCTTTTAGAAGTGTAAAAGCACGTTCGATTAATGATCTTGTAGCTGGAAATGCATAATTAATTTTTTATTGTCTTGTTAAGTTACCATCGTTTTTGTATGCAATCATTAACCATATCTGTAAAGGGTATGCTGGATCCCCAGAAATGTGTGAATCTGCAGGAAACAATCATTTTGGAATATATAATAATTCCACAACACTGTTACATCGTGTATTGATTCTGCCCAACCAACAAAACAATTATTTTGGAATAAATAATAATTCCACAACACTCTTGCATCGTGTACTGATCCTGCTCAACCAACAAAACAATTATTTTGGAATAAATAATAATTCCACAACACTCTTGCATCGTGTACTGATCCTGCTCAACCAACAAAACAATTATTTTGGAATAAATAATAATTCCACAACACTCTTGCATCGTGTACTGATCCTACTCAACCAACAAAACAATCTGTAACATACGATCACGTACAAGTTGAAATACTATTGAAGAGAAACCGTTGTGGTTGTAATATGAAAAATTGGAATCCTTTGGTGCTTTAATACGGATATAAATGCCATAAACTGCGCCATTCATGAAATAACAATTTCCTGGAACCCTGCAATGATCTGAAAACATAAGAAATACAAAATATCTGATCAGAAAAGCATAAAATAATCTTGTCAATTTCATTGTAAAATATAAATGTTAATTGGTTTAATTATTAATCCAAAGTGACTTTTACAAAATACTGCACTCAGCAAATACTTCAGTACAGATGTTCACTGGACAATTGAGAATAAGATTGTCTAAATACTTTCACTAAAATTGTAACAAATTTGTTTTAATTATGTTAATAAATTTTCAACATTTGTTAACTTCTGTTAAATAACCTCCAAATGGCCATAAGATGATGTATTCAGAAGGGCTAGAAATACCCTTTGAAAGCAAGCTTCTTCAATTGGTTTTGGAACGTCAAATCTACCTCTCATTGACCTAAAATAAGATTATCTAAATACTTTCACTAAAATTAACTCAGTGACCTAGAAAGAGTTAAATGGAACCCATGAGTAGCAGATGATGATCAGTAGCTTTTATAACCAGAATATCTTGAGCAGTATTACCTCCTATTATATTGAAATGCAAATATCTTGCTTATAAAGAGTGAGTTATTTGTACTACATTATGTAATAATACATTTCTTCGTATAAACTATTATTGGAGAGTGGGGTAGCACTCTCTATGTATGGATGGCACGGACGCCCTTATTAAAGCAATACAAAAGTCATCTGGATTTTCTTCTCTACAGGTCATCAGAAGCTACATATGAAGAGCTACCTGGTATAGTCGCTCTATCTTCGGTGTATATGCCACTTTTCAGCTATCCAGAGCGTCCCAAAGTCGAAAACCGACGAATAGCCAAAACAGATATTTATTATTTTCGTTCATCATCAACAGGCCTAGAGCCTACCTAGTTTTAGCAGTAACTATAATTTTATCATCATTTGTTCGAGAAAAACAATTACTCTATTGTAAAATAGTCATAAAATTAGTATTCTAAAGTTAACTAAAGTAAAGGTATAATGATGAAAGCTAAGATTCTATTCAAACAGGAAGCTTTCTATAGAGAAAATTTGGAAGCCAGTAATGTAGGAATTGTATTCTCCACGTAAGGTCGAGACAGCTTAACCTGCTATGTGATAAACAATATAGGGATGGAAGTAACATATCACTTGATCCGGCTAATGCGCTAGTGAGGAAGCCAGTAATGTAGAGATCACATAGCAGACTAAGCCGTCTTCACTTTACATGGAGAATAAAATAAACAATATAGGGATGGAAGTAACATATCACTTGATCCGGCTAATGGGTTCCTTTTTTTTCAATTCTAGTAGCCAGCTCTACATAGCTTTTTTATTTATCGATAAATTTGATTCCTTGTTTATAAATTGTGTTAGGTATTATACCTTTGAAATATAAACATTCATCTCACAAATGCATCGGACATTTTTTTCAACATTTTGAATCAGAGTATCTTGATTCTTTACACCATAAAATCCTAAACTTTTCTCACTTATTAGATTATTATTATCGTAAGTTCATATGGAGTAAGTGATCGACAACTAATTATTTTGATTGTACGTTGTCATTTTAAAAGTAAAAAAATCGACGTTTTTTTGGCACGATGAAAAATAATGTCTTTATTAGCTGTTTCAGCTGACAAGTTTCAATAACAAATTGACCACCAGCACTACTCTTTATCCTTCTAACATTACAGAGAGCCTCATTCAAATAACTATACTTTACAATGTGTTACTTTACGTTCTAATTCGCCTAATTAATTAGCCTGCTCGCTGTTTAGTAATATGACAAATTAGATATCCATTAATATAATACGTTATCCTGAAATTTAGCAGTGTTTGACAAGTAAAATTTACAATTCGTTAATTACTTAAACTGTTTTTCAAATCTTGTAGATAGATCTTTAACGAAGTCTATATATATATATATATATGCGTATAAAATTTAGTGCGTGATTTCGTTGATAACGGGAACTAAATAGTATACATCTCTATGAATGTTTCCTGTTATTTGATGTTTTAGATTCCGGTATTAAACACGAACGTTCATAGGTATTAATACTCTTAATAAGTAAAAACCTAAACATACACACAGAGAAACCTTAGAAAAAAAAATAGTCCCTCTGAATGCTTAACAAATAAAAATCCAATATTAAGGACTGAGATAAACATGACTATCTCTGAAAGATACGACCCAATTTTATTAGCAGGTTTAACCATTCTAAAGCTGATCCATTTTTGTCCTTGTGGTGATCTTTGTTATAACTTGATTATTATGTGCGTGTCGCTCGCGTCGAATTACAGAAAGCTATCACCATGGTAACTACATACTGGTCTGCACCATACGTGGTTTGTTTGTTTGTTTATTTGAATTTCGTGCAAAGCTACACGAGTGCTACCTGCGCTAGCCGTCCCTAATTTAGCAGTGTAAGACTAGAGGGAAGGCAGCTAGTCATCGCCACCCACCGCCAACTCTTGGGTTACTATTTCAAATACGAATAGTGGGATTGACCGTCACATTATAACGCCCCCACGGCTGAAAGGACGAGCATGTTTGGTGTGACGGGGATTCGAACCCGCGATCCTCAGGTTGCGAGTCGAGCGCTCTAATCACCTGGCCATGCTGGGCCACCATACGTGGTAGTTTTGCCTATAGTATTGTGTGTAATTGTCTTTCTAGAAAGTCTAAAAGAGCATTATTTTGGATTTAAACAAAGTATGAAAAGGAGATAAACCTATACTTATCTATCTTAATTAAAAGTAACAAGTAAAGAAAGAAAGGGTAAAAAATAACATTTGGCAAAGTTCGAGCTCTTAACACAATACAATTTAGCTGAGTGACAAACACCTTCTGATAGCATTCTCGTATAAGTTGCATATCAGATATGGACACACGTGTATACAGTATGCACACCTTACCTCCTCAAGAGGTTGAAAAGTGCTGCTAACAATAATTCAATGATAGTTTCGTACACATTAGTGTCACACATTCGTCAAAGGAAAGAAGAAGGTTAAAAAATTCGGAATTGGCACCAGAAAAGCAGATGATCTGTGCGTGCGTACAACACACTCATTAAACGCTTTTAGGATCTATATTAAAAGAGCAGTATTTCTAAATAGAACAACTGATGTAATAGTTTATTTATCATACGTTTATTGTACGGTCTTCCGGTGGGTCAGCGGTAAGTTTAGGGACTTACGCTATAATCCAGGGTTTGAGTCTTCGCAGTGGACATAGTACAAGTAACCTATTGTGTGGTTTTGTACTAAGACGAAGTACAAGTAACCTATTGTGTAGTTTGTACTAAGACGAAGTACAAGTAACCTATTGTGTAGTTTGTACTAAGACGAAGTACAAGTAACCTATTGTGTAGTTTGTACTAAGACGAAATACAAGTAACCAATTGTGTAATTTTGTACTAAGACAAAATACAAGTAACCTATTGTGTGGTTTTGTACTAAGACGAAGTACACGTAACCAATTGTGTAGTTTTGTACTAAGACGAAGTACAAGTAACCAATTGTGTAGTTTTGTACTAAGACGAAGTACAAGTAACCA
>NW_013666421.1:19695-29526 GCF_000517525.1 Limulus polyphemus
TGTTTGGTTCCTTTTTTCATGTCCAGTAGCCAGCTCTTCAGAACATTTATATTTAGCGCTATTTTTTTATTCCTAATGCATGTTAATAAGTTTGTAGTCCTATTATAAATTCTAATATTGATACTTCGATTGAAATTAACAAAGTATTATCATAATTACAAACATATGATTAGGTAAATATTAGTATTGCCCCGTTTAACTTAGAATTTAAAAATAAAATTGTATCGTAGTGCAGAACAAAGCACAACTTCGGTAATACAACCACATAATTAACAAAAACAAAAACATGTAGTAGCCATTTGTCGTTTTACAACAGGTCGTCCTCTCGTTCCCTAATTTCTGCTTATAATTGGGCTAATTTTAATGATGAGAACATGGTAACTTTATCGTTTCATTCTAAAACGAGTTTTGAATTGATCAAAGGTGTATCTCGTAGCAATGTTTTTGGCATAGTTATGTCTATGTGGTAGACTGTTCTTTCTTGATGTTTTAATTTTGTTGATGTAAAGCTGTGATAACAACACTTTTATCCTATACACTGCATATGTTTCGAAAGTAAGAATTCACTGTAACAAATTTATGGAAACATTTCACCGCGCAAATTTACTGCTGAAAAGTTTGGTAACGGGTTCTTCGATAAATAACTAACTCGTAAGGAGACTGTGACGTAATCAATCGCACAGTGACAGCACTAAAAGTTAAACTCGTTATAATAACGAACGCACCAGTAATCACAAATGTTAGAAACATCTAACCTATTTCTTCATGTCCTCTATACTAAGTAAAGAAACAGGTTAAAAAATCATGTATCGTTCATCTTCACACTTATGATTGTACTCGAATGTATAAAAGTTCGGGCAGACGTGGCCTAGTGGTTAGCTTGATGTACCGTGGATTCAAAGATCCAAGGCTCACCCCCTGTTACCGAAAAAAAAAACACGCCCCGCTTTTTAGGGCCGTGGATGCGTTATAAGAGTGACGCTCAAATCCCACTTATTCGATTAGAATAGCCCAAAAGTTGGCGATGGAAGCTGTAAACTAGTTGTATTCCCTCTAGTCTGACATTTCGAAATTTGGGACGGCATAACGCAAATAACCCTTGTGTAGCTTCGCGCAAATATACAAAACTAACCAAACCAAATATACAAAACTTGTTTATGGTGTATAATTAAGACAGTTACGTTTCGGTGTGATAAAATGCTAACAAAATTTCTTTCCGGTGCTTCTAATGTGTCGTTTGTCTTTTCTTTCTTTTTTTTTTCTAAATTCTCACTTTTTTTTTATTTATGGAGTTTGGGTTTGTTTGAAGTTAAACACAAAGCTACACAATGGCTTACCTGGGCTCTGCCCACCACTGGTATCGAAACTCGGTTTGTAGTGTTATAAGTCCGTAAACATACCGCTGTGCCACTTGGGGGCTTCTTTATGGAAGGCGTTGGATGATTTTCACGAACAATAACGAAGTAGTCTAAATCTTCAAATAAACCAAATACTGGAAGTACATCTCTAAAATAACATCTCGTTATTTCATTCATTTAATTGGTTTTACTCAATGTTTCAATATCTAACTTTATATTGAACACTACGAACACACACACTCAGAGATGCAAATTTGAGTATGTTTTGTACAAATTGTATTGCTCTGTGTTATTGTGGTGGCGATGTTCCTTTTAAGTGATAGCCTTGTGGACAGGGCGCTCGACTCGCATTCTGTGAGTCGCGGATTGAAATCCCTGTCATTGAACATGCTCACACTTTCAGCTGTGGAGGCGTTGTAATGCGACGGTCAGTTCCACTATTCATTGGGAAAAGAGTAGCCCAAGAGTTGGCGGTTGATGATGTTGACTAGCTGCCCTTTCCTTTAATCTATCACTGCCAAATTAGGGACGGCTAGTGCAGATAGCTCTCGTGTAGCTTTGTGCGAACTTCAAAACAAACAAATCAAACCAATGGTTTTCAACTCATGTCACTTACCAAAAACAAAATTTACTTGACATTGAAAATTCAATCCAATCGTACTTACAAATTGACAACAAAAAACAATATAATATAACAAACAAAATGCAAATCGACTGTGCCTTCATTATTTATAATAACAATCAAACGCATATGAGGTTTGGTTTGAATTTCGCGCAAAGCCACACGAGAGCTACCTGCGCTACCCGTCCCTAATATAGCAGTGATAGACTACATGGAAAACAGCTAGTCAACATCACCCACCGCCAACCCTTGGGCTACTCTGTTACCAACGAATAGTGAGATTGACTGTTATATTATAATGACCCCACGGCTGAAAGAGCGAGCATGTTCGATGACAGAGATTCGAACCCGCAGATCGTGAGTCGAGCTGAAGGCCATATTTATTTTCATTTTATAGTTTGTTGCCAGTTTGTGATTTGGGTTTGATTGCGCTCTTTTGTTTTATATGCGGACTTACAACGCTAGAATCCGGGTTTCGATACCCGTGCTGTGCAGAGCACAGATAGTTCATTGTGTAACTTTGTGCTTAATTACAAACAAACAAACTTTTGTTTTATTTAGTGCAATTTCTTTATATATATATATATATAACTTGGGTTGAGTCCCATTATCATTTGTATAGTATGATTTTTTTTTTCAATTTGATTGAATAATTTTGTATGATTTAGTTTCCTATTTAATGCATGGGATGTATTATTTTACATTATAAATATCTGCTTATGATATAATGTATTATTTGCGCACGACTCATGTCTGATTAAATTCTTAATTATATAGTAGTTTTTGTGTTGGCACGTGACTCGAATAAGAATTATTTCAATACCAAAATATATAGCCTTCGTGGAAGCGATTGTTCCTTACATCATTTGTCACTTCAAGTATAACGGTTTAAGTAAAGCACTTTAGTTGTGTTATTTCTTTTGCTGTGTATTTCAGGTCGTACTTTCTGAGCAGTGTGAAATTTAATTCATTTATGAGCTGAACCTCAATCACCTTGGATTTTAATGAAAGTAATATATTTGGTATCTGTTCTTCTTTCGACCTCGCTCTTCTCTATTAGTGTGGTCTTGACCTTAACCTCAGTGACGTGGGCTGCCACTGTTGGAGCAGGTGACTTGATACATACTTTAAAATAAGGGGCTGTTGAGTGTAAATTGTTCTAAAGGTGTAATTCTGTTAAAGTTAGCTGCATTTTGATGAGAACAGTGGGTAATTTGTCAGCATGCCCTAGGCTTAATTTGGTATTCACTGGGCTTTTGATATGTTTATCAGTAACTGTTGCTCGGTCCTGGTCGTCATTTTTTGATAGTTTGAATTATGTGGTGGGGAGAACCTCAAACCAGACGTGTGTGTGTCATAAAACATTTTCGCAGGAGCTCGATGGTACTGATTGTGGCTCGGTTTTCAGCTAGCCGCTCATTTCTATGCGTTACCTTGACACCTGCCAACGTTTCTGAGTGATGAATATGAGGCGTGAACTGTCAATTTCTTTCTGAAACCAACACCCCGAGGTTAGAAATTCTTATTAGATCCCTCAACACAGCAGGACTTCTTGGCCCTTACCATCTGAACCACTACTAACGTTGACGTCCATTGCAAGAAGATGGGGTTTAAATATTTGGCTAACTCCTTTTTTAATGTCTTCATTGTCCCTTTTTTTTCTTTTTCTATTATATGGCTTTCAGAGTAACTGAATAAGGATTATTCTTTTCTTTTCTGTATTTATAGAAAAGTTGCCAGTGGGACATAAGATCTATTGGCCGCGGGCCTAACCCAAAGTGATGACGGCTGTGAGATGTTATACAAAGCCATAGAAATGAAGTTTCAAGCTTAAAGGAAGTAGTAACTTAAAACTTTAACCCAAAGATAGGATGTAAGTGTAAGTGATTCCTACTTGGGTGTCAGACTTACCGCCCACTGTGACATGATGTGACCACACGGAACTCGAAGCAATTGCACTAACGTAACGGTTGTAAGCACAAATGGTGCTTTTAATAGTTCGGTTTTTTAGTAAAATATTTGATTAATAGCAGTTTAAAGAAACGCTAGAGGTCTAAGTAGCGATTTACAGTTTAATACTGGTATTCAAATTAACAGTTGATATTATTTTGCCTCATTCGATGACAAGTTCTGTTAATCCTTTAATTTAAGGCCCAGCATGGCCAGGTGGTTCAGGGCGTTTGACTCGCAATCTGAGAGTCGCGGGTTCAAATCTCCGTCGGACCATATATATGCTCGCCCTTTCAGCCGTGGGGGATGTGTTATAATGTGACAGTCAATCCCACTATTCGTTGGTAAAAGTGTAGCCCAAGAGTTTGCGGTGAGTGGTAATGATTAGCTGCCTTCCCTCTAGTCTTTCACTGCTAGATTAGGGAAGTCTAGCGCTGATAGCCCTCGTGTAGCTTTGCGCGAAATTCAAAGCAAACCAAACCTTTGGTTTGCAATATCATAAAACTACGTGAAGTGTTGATTCTAACGAAATAATAACTTTTGTTATTCACGGAGTTAGCAAAAAAAAAAACTTGTCTTAAACGTTAAAAATATTAGCAGGTTAATTACTTCGAAAGTAAACACTTGCATGAGACTCTCCACTTTCTAGAGGAATACTAGTAGCAATCATTGATTAGGGTAAGCTCAGTGAATGTCGTGAGTTATAGGTATGAACCAGCTCAAGTTTGGTTTGTTTTGAATTTCGCGCAAAGCTACACGAGGGCTATTTACCAACGAATAGTGGGATTGATCATCACATTATGACGCCCCCACGGCTGAAAGGGGCGAGCATGTTTGGTGTGACCCTTAGACTGCGAGTAAAGCGTCCTAACTACCAGGCCATGCCAGGCCTTGAATAGCTAAGAGTTTTGTCGCTGGGAGCTCTTTACGGTGAGGTTTGATGCTCTCTGAGAAGAGTTAGCAATTAAAACATCATTTTTCCAGAACTTCCATTCTTACATGATTCAATTCGACGAGTGAATGAGTTTTGAAACTATATAAATATAGTAACTGAATCATTGAAAGCATCTTATGAAATTATACAGAGCAATTATATAACTCTGATATGTTTGGAGGGGGCAGGCGTAGCCTGGTTGGGGGCTTGAGCGCTCTACTTGAATCTTCGGACTGCGGTATCGAAACCAGATATCTAACGCCCATCCAAACGTAGGTGCGTCATAATGTGACTATCAACACTACTGTTCGTTGGTAAAATAGCAATCCAAAAGTTGGTGATGGGTGTTGCTGGTCAGTTGCCTTTCCTCTGGTTGACAGCTCAAAATTAGAAATGGTGGCAGATAGCCTTAATAGTTTTGGCATCAGCTGCACAAGCAAACAAATTGATGTTTTTGGAATGTAAATTGAAGCGATGATTTTTTTTAAATTTTCCCTCCACTATCCCCCTCCCTCCCCTCGTGGTGATTCAGCTGTAAGTCTGAGGGCTTTTAACGCTAGAAAATCGAGTTTCGATACTCGCGGTGAGTATAATACAAATAGTCCATTGTATAGCTTTTTGCTTGATAACAACTAACAAAATCTTTTAACGTAAACTCAAATCAGTAGAGTATCGATTTTGATCGTACAACGACAAATGTCAAATTGGTTAAAGAATAAATTTTCAGAATTTTCGAATACCAACAAAAAACGCTCTTCTGAACTTGATTCGCAAAATGACACAAAAATTCATATATTTGTTTCCCTTTTCTTTGCATTCAAGGCCTGTATAGGACATGTAAATGTAGCAGGGCATTATGGGTTATTCCTTCTCCTTGAGTCTCTCGGTGGGACAGTGGTCAGTTTTCGGATTGACAATGCTAAAATCAGGGGTTCGATTCCTCTAGGTGAACACAGCAGATAGCCCCCCCCCCACACACACACCTTCTCCATGATAAAAATTTCTCAAAATAAAATAGGATAAACGATGAAGCTCTAATGTCAGCGTTTCTGTACTGATTTGGCTAATTTTCTAAATGTATGTTATGTTTTCAAACTACAAACATAGATATAGAAAATCGAATTCCTTGCTTCTACAGGTATGATTTATTTTGAATTTCGCGCAAAGCTGCACAAGGGCTATCTGCACTACCAGTGATAGATTAGAGGGGGCAGCTAGTCAGTACTACCCACCGCCAACTCTTGGATTATTTTAACAACGTCACATTATAACATAACCACGGTTGAAAGGGCAAACATGTACGGTGACAGGGGTTCGAACCCGCGATCCTCAGATTGATTGCGAGTCGAGGGCCTTAACCACCAGGCCCTTCACATTTTATTATTAGCGTGCAAGTGACTTCAGGATCACATATAACAATAGTCTTTGCCCTTGACCTATCTTTACAAAGTGTTCTTAGTATACTCTTAGTTTACAATGATTAATTACATTAACTTCTTATGTCTTCGAAGTAAACCTTTAGCAAGTCCCAACTGACGGTACTTTGCTAAAGTAACCTACTTATTTGCCTCTAACTTCCTTGGGGCCATGCATTTGAAATTCGATGAAAATTAGAAAACATAGTTGGGAACTTATTGGGTGCTTGTTATCGGCGGGCCCTCGGTTTACTAGTGAAATGATGAGACGTCGTGCTGTGACTGAAGTCACCCATTCATGTTCTGGTATTTCGACTCTTTCTTATGTGAGCTTCGCAGGTTGATTATTTAGCTCTAGTGAATTGATTGAGTTGTCGTTATGAAAGCCTTTGAATACATTTCATGTGATATCTTCATTAGCCAACGATAATTTCAGTTGAATTCGGAGTTTCACATCTTACGTTTGTATCATTATCGAAACAAATGCTTCTGTTAAATCCATAGTACAACGTGTACGTTTTTATCACTACCAAAAGAGATATTTGTATAGATATGTTTACATTATTGGCAACTCGAACGCTTATAATAAATTCACAAGATAGCTTTCGTTTTCTTCACTATATATATAACATATTTATGTTAGATTCAATCCCAACCTTTACCGAAAAAGGCATTTCATTTATATATATATAAAAGATATTTATGTTAGATTCAATCCCAACCTTTACCGGAAAAGGCATTTCATTTATATATAAAAGATATTTATGTTAAATTCAATCCCAACCTTTACCGGAAAAGGCATTTCATTTATATATGGTCATGTGTTTAGGACGCTCGACTCGCAATGTGAGGGTCGCGGGTTCGAATCCCCGTGCCACCAAACATACTCGCCCTTTCAGCCGTGGGGGCGTTATAATGTGACGGTCAATCCCACTATTTGTTGGTAAAAGAGTAGCCCAAGAGTTGGCGGTGGGTGGTGATGACTAACTGACTTCCCTCTAGTCTTACACTGCTAAATTAGGGACGGCTAGCGCAGATAGCCCTCGTGTTGCTTTGCGCGAAATTCAGAACAAACAAACATTTATATATATATAAAAGATATTTATGTTAGATTCAATTCCAACCTTTACCGAAAAAGGCATTTCATTTATATTTTTCATAGATTCTTAATACAGTTTGTGTTTTCTCTCAATTGTTAGAATATAATTTTTCTTAAATTCTGATCATCTCTTGGGTATTTTTTCATTAGCGAAGATCATTTGTGCATAAAATTAAACACTGCTTGTATCTTTTCACAATTAGCGTAAGATAAATTTCCGTTGAATTCTAAATAATGTTATATTTCTGTTGAATTATTAGACACCTTATGTCTTCACACCAGTAACGAAAATTATTTTTGTTCAATCGTTAGTACAGTTTCTATGTTCCGTCATTAGCGGAAAGCATTTCTGTTCAATTATCATCATTATTTCATCTTGGATATTTACATCGTTAGTGAAAGACATTTATGAAAAGTTCTGAATATCGGTTCTATCATTTGTATTATTGGCAAGAGGTATTTTCTCTTAAAATCTTATAACACTGTTTATATCGCGTGTGTGTTCGTCGTTAATGAAAAAAAATATATTGAATTTCAAATTCATCTTGCATGTTTACATCATTAATCAAAACTTCATCTCACGACAATAATTTGATATCGCCTATATTATCAACAAATTCCCTAAGTGTGATAACAAAACTCAGTCCACTGAGGAATACATGTTTTGTATATTCCATGATGTCACCTTTTCTGTTATTCTTCGTTGGCTAAGATAGAGATAACATTTATATCTACAGGTGTTACAAAATTACTTAAATATTTTTATTACTTGCCTACCATATTTAACTAAATATTTTAACACTAAGTATAATGAGCGTTTTCTACTTTTTCAATGTCCGTTTATCACGTGTTCTCCTTGTGAATCAGCGGAACGTTATCTGACTTACAATGCTAAAATCTGTGGTTTCATTCTCCTTTGTCTTCAGGGCGCAGATATTCTACTGCGCAGCTTTACTGTAAAACAAGTAAATGCAAATGTTTGTCATGTGTTACAGTTTTGGTTGTTTTTCAAATTGTAACAGCTATTGGTTTCATTTTATATGAGCAGAAATGTAATGTTTTAATAGAATGATCTTATCTTTAGCTCTTTATCCAATTGAATTTTAGAGTAAAGCCATACAGCTTGAAAAAAAAGTTATTCTAATGTATTCCGTTTTGTTGAGATTCTATATCTTCCTTTGTCGTTAAACTCCTGTTCACTACAAACCGAAGGAATAATATGAAAGTCATTGGATGAAATTGGATAGTACCAAATGTGCATGCGTGGATGTACGTGCTGGATTTGTTGAACGAACATTTTGTTGTTGTTGTTGTTGTTTTGCAATGTTCATTGAAGCGTCTTTTGTAATTTTTGCTTTGTACTACCAATGTAGCATACCTGCATTTTTTTATCATATCTTTAATCCTGAACAGAGTTCTTAACCTGAAATCATTGCGGGTAACAAGAACCAACTAGTTTTTTGTTGTTGTTGTTTAGATTTATGCGAAACTGATTCGACAATCCACAAATGTAGGACAAAGAAATGACTCCATGTCTATATTCTACAGTATGTGAGTTCAGTTTTGTTCATGAGTTCCAACATGAACTTCTTGATTATTGAATTAACAAGTTAATCTATTTTCCATCGTATTTATTGCTGATGGTGATCAAATTTGTGTTTATCACGTTATTCTGTTCGCTATATTTCTCATAAATAATTTGTTTTTGTGAGTGTAGTTAATTTCAAATAAGAAAAAATTCCTAATATCAAATCTACGTGTGAAGAAGGACCGATAAACTTGTAGGATGAAAAACGGTTGCAGTGAGACACGTTCGAAATTACATATGAAAAAGGTCAACCTGTAGGATGTAATTCAATGCAGTTAAACAAACTCCTAATATCGAGCTTACGTATGAAAAACTGATGTCATATGCAGGCATACAATATTCTCCTACATCTATAGTGATATAATTTGTTTAAATTATTGATTATCTAGTTTCCACTGTCATGTTGAATTGGTTTTTCTCCCATTTTGCAGAAAGAAGACCTTTTGAAGTTAGTTCAGCATTTTAATGTTGAAATAATCCATCTCTGAGGAAGGAAAAAAAATCAGGATTAACGGTCGTATTACCCGGAGTGAGAACTGTCCGACGTCGCAAGTGGGTACGCGCTCAATGTTCAGTGTTTTAGTGTTGAAATAAATAAATATTGTGTTCATTTTATTTAGAGTGTCCTGATTCTCTTATATCCACTACTTCCACACTAACTCCAAAAATTCAGTCGATCGAAACTGTAGTTATTCGCGGGTATTTGTTTCCAAGAAACTTCTCGGGGAAATCAGTTTGATCTGGAAATACCACACCGATAAATTTGTAGTATAAAAATAGATACAGTGAAACAAACTTTCATATCGGATCTACGTATGAAGATTGTTTGTTTGTTTTTTGGAATTTCGCGCAAAGCTACACGAGG
>NW_013666421.1:30194-42774 GCF_000517525.1 Limulus polyphemus
TGCGGATTCGAACCCGCGACCCTCAGATTGTGAGTCGAGCGCCTTATCCACCTGGCCATGCCGGGCACACGTATGAAGAACCAGTGAACTTGTGGGACGAAAGTGGCTACAGTGAACTAAAAACGAAAGGAAGACTAGCCATGTGGTCTAATGTATAACGTAATTATTCCAAGTTCTGTACATAAAATAATAGTCTACAGAATAATACAGATGATTGAGTAAGTTATATTAAAATGACGTCGTTTTAGTCTTCATATTGCCACATCCGGTCATGCTTTGTCTAACGAACGTGCATCTTCTCAATAGCTCTACACCCTAGTTTTCATTTCTAAAGGCTCTATCGTAAGGCTGTCATGTCCAAAGCATATTTTCTATAGTTTACGAGGACAATAATTTCCGTGGACCCGTTTCCACAGTTAAGTCGCATAGGCAACTTAACCAAAATGTATTTGTATAGAATAGCATGAAAACCTGTCTCATTCTTCACCTACTGGAAATATTCGACAGTTGAATTGGAGGTATAAATGGAAACCTTATCTTGGTGAACCTATACCTTGTTTGTTACACATACACTTCATCGAATATCACCATGTACTGCCATTTTAACTCGGCAAAAACTAACACGCAGTTTCACTAAGTTGGTCTTCCTATCCTTATCTTGGATATGTCACTTGTGTAGGTATGACTTGTGTCACTTTTATAGACGGAAATCCTTTTTTTTTATTTTGTCGTACTGTTGTCTGGAATATGTGGACAGCTTTTTTCTTCTTTTTTTTTTCACTGACCTTTGCGTTATTGGATCCTCACCTGTTACAAGAGACCACAAGTTGCTTACATCAGTTGGTGTGCTTGTTGGAAGTTTCGTTTTGAATGGTCCGGATATCTCAAGTTAATCCATATTCTTTTTCTCCCATTGCCTTTAAGTACAAGGGATATCCCCGTCTTTATGATGTGAGTGTATGAATATTTGCGTCGGAAAGCAGTGTTAAATACATATCATTTTCCAACGAGATCAATTGTAAGTAATATCACACTTCCTACGAAACGCCATTTTCAAAATGTATTTCTGATACATGACGCTCCACCGGGACTTTGCGTTCGCTGTAGTTGTCACGAGACTCGTTGCATTGCATAATTAAAATAGTTTTATTATAACGTACTCAACTCTCTCCATTATTTACATTTCAATATTTTAGTTTCCAAAAATGGATGTCTCTCAAATATTAACTCCTTACGTAAATGCCATTAGTGTTTATTTTTAAAAAAATAAAGAAATAAAGCTTCTAAGAAAGAAAGAGCAAATTACACTTGATGATGCACTTTAGAATGTTTACCATAAGGTCTTTTAACTTTGATAATATTGATTATGGTTAGGCTGATTAAACTATGGATTATTTAGATTGACGTGCATTTGTTAAGGAATGAAAACGTTAAAGTTATATTCGTTAAAATCTGTTGACTAAGAAAGAAACGCTGTATAACTCCATGTAAGTTATATTCGTTAAAATCTGTTGACTAAGAAAGAAACGCTGTATTAACTTACATGGAGTTGTACAGCGTTTCTTTCTTAGTCAACATATTTTAACG
Organism: Limulus polyphemus; assembly: GCF_000517525.1. Lineage (NCBI taxonomy): Eukaryota > Metazoa > Arthropoda > Merostomata > Xiphosura > Limulidae > Limulus > Limulus polyphemus. The sequence continues at coordinate 31,782 of NW_013666421.1, forward strand.
AATATAACTTACATGGAGTTATACAGCGTTTCTTTCTTAGTCAACAGATTTTAACGAATACAACTTACATGGAGTTGTACAGCGTTTCTTTCTTAGTCAACAGATTTTAACGAATAAACTCCATGTAAGTTATATTCGTTAAAATGTGTTGACTAAGAAAGAAACGCTGTACAACTCCATGGAAGTTATATTCATTAAAATCTGTTGACTAAGAGAGAAACGCCGTACAACTCCATGTAAGTTGTATTTGTTAAAATTTGTTGACTAAGAAAGAAACGCTGTATAACTCCATGTAAGTTATATTCGTTAAAATCTGTTGACTAAGAAAGAAACGCTGTACAACTCCATGTAAGTTGTATTCGTTAAAATCTGTTGACTAAGAAAGAAACGCTGTACAACTCCGTGTAAGTTATATTCGTTAAAATCTGTTGACTAAGAAAGAAACGCTGTACAACTCCGTGTAAGTTATATTCGTTAAAATGTGTTGACTAAGAAAGAAACGCTGTACAACTCCATGTAAGTTATATTTGTTAAAATTTGTTGACTAAGAAAGAAACGCTGTATAACTCCATGTAAGTTATATTCGTTAAAATCTGTTGACTAGGAAAGAAACGCTGTATAACTCCATGTAAGTTATATTCGATAAAATCTGTTGACTAAGAAAGAAACGCTGTACAACTCCGTGTAAGTTATATTCGTTAAAATCTGTTGACTAAGAAAGAAACGCTGTACAACTCCGTGTAAGTTATATTCGTTAAAATCTGTTGACTAAGAAAGAAACGCTGTACAACTCCATGTAAGTTGTATTCGTTAAAATCTGTTGATTAAGAAAGAAACGCTGTATAACTCCATGCAAGTTATATTCGTTAAAATCTGTTGACTAAGAAAGAAACACTGTACAACATGTAAGTTGTATTCGTTAAAATCTGTTGACTAAGAAAGAAATGCCATACCACTCACTCCATGTATATGCGAGAGAACGGTACCTTTAAAACCGGTTACATAACACACGTCGATTGTCCGAAGCGTGCCGTGCTCATTGAAAGAACTTGAAGATGCCAACAGGCACGTGCACATGAAGCCACGCATCGCCACCTACAGTGATAGCTCCAGATTTCTGTTCATAAAAGCTATCCTGCGAAGTAAATAATATAGTTTCTCCGGTTTTTTACATACTCATAACTTTTGACCTACGGCTTATTATACATTTTTTAATGTAACAGATAGAGAACAAAGTTATTATACAGTCTTTGTTTGTATTTTGTTTGTTTGTAATAAAGCACAAGGCTACACAATGAGTTATCTGTGCTCCGCCCACCACTAGCATCGAAACCCAGATTCTCGTATGGTAAGTCCGCAGACATACCGCTGCGCCACTGGGGGGCGTTATACAGTCAATATATATACATACTACCACAATCTAGCTCATTGATATAAGGCGGTCACATGAAAGTGAAGAAGACCAATTAAAAATCATTAGTTGGTCTTCACCTTAGAATTCTTTAATACCAACAAGCATTGGCTCATGATGTTATGTTTATTGCATGCTTTTAGTTTCCGGTTTTGGTCCTAACCTTAAAAGGTCTTATATTTAGTAAATAGCTAACTATAAACTTGATCAATAAAGTAGATATACGGAATACAATAAGGAAGAAACATCTAATCGACTATATAAGTAAGTTGCTGTCAGAAAGATAGTCAGTTGACAGTTCCAAAGTTCTATATTTCATCTTGTCGATCTTTATGAAAAGTGTTTGCATATCACATAAACAAACTGTTTTTAATTGTTTGTCTTTCTACATCTGGTGTGTTGAATGTTGATTTTCAAATCCATCGAGCATGTACAAAGCTATTTTCTTTCATCGTGAATTCAATAATCCACGTCTTGTTGTCCTTCTATAAAGCTTTGCCTCAAAATTACGATTTGGTTAAAAAATAGCAACGAAATTTCATTTCAAAAATACCTAGCAACGAAGTTTGCTCTATAGAAACCATAACAACGCAGTTTCTCTATAAAACACCATAAAAACGAAGTATATTCAATAAAAATAGAAACAATCTGTGTGAGGCGTATCACTGTCTCTACCTCAGTCAAACAGTATATTCAATAAAAATAGAAACAATCTGTGTGGGCCTGTTTGACTGATGTAGAGACCGTGATACGTATATTCAATAAAAATAGAAACAATCTTTGTGGGCCGTATCACGGTCTCTACATCAGTCAAACAGTATATTCAATAAAAATAGAAACAATCTGTGTGGGCCGTATCACGGTCTCTACATCAGTCAAACAGTATATTCAATAAAAATAGAAACAATCTGTGTGGGGCGTATCACGGTCTCTACATCAGTCAAACAAATGGACATGAGATAATTCAGAGAGCAATAATTTTCGACAATTCTTCAGATATCTATTTATTATTATTTTTTTTCTCATAAGGTCAGTAGAACAGAAAAGAAATTACGTTAATTATCTTTACTCTCGTATAATGTTGGTTAACTTTAATTATCAGGCAGCTTACTAATTAATCGCGATATGCGTTTAAGCTCTTATTATAAAAACTGAAACAGCAGCAGTATTTTTTTATCTGATGTTCCATTTCGTTCCTCAACAGGTAGAAACCTCATATATATTAAACATAAATACAGAAATCGTTTAAAATTAAAACGTTATCTAAACATTAATAAATTTCTTGTTTGAAGACGAACTTTTGATATGTGCCCCGCTTTTCTAAATCTTTTACAGAAAAAAACTTGGTATCATGTGGTGTAATCATGCAAGAACAGGTTAAGTGAGTATAATTGTTTTCATAGGTTTCAGGTCTAATCACTGCTCTATACGAACATTTAAAATACGTGATGTGCTAACTGTATATAAATATCTCCAAATTGTTCAAGTATTTGTGGACATATAATTTTTAATGAGAAATTCGGGAGGAAATGACTGTGAAGACCCCTATTTTAGAACTATAACTACGCCGTATAATTGGCCTTGGGGCGCGAGTCGCTAAACGACAGCCCGTTGGCTGGGCTAAGAGACCCTCCCTCGACCAACCCATTCGGGATGTATATTTTCATCGTAGTATGCATATATTCATAAATATACCAGTGCCGAAGCATGAGTATTGTATTATAGACATAAACCTTGCGGCAGAAGGTTAGGACTAATCTAACGCTATCTGTCCAAACATTACTGTTCGAAATCCGTAAAAGAACAATATTAGGAAAAGTAGTAGTAACCAATGCACTCAGTAATGTATTCCGTGCCTCCAGTCTTCTGGCAGGTAAGTCAAAAGCATTTAGCCAAAATAAGAATATTAGAATGAACAGAATATAATACGCCTTTAACAAAGGCTTAGATTGGAATGAATGCCGTATTCTGGATCTAATGTATAAGAATATATATTTTTTTTAAATTGACGGAAGTCAGACAGTGAGTTCTTCTTCAGTGTCTGTGTCCTTTTGCGATACATAGATGTGTCTCAGCAGAAGTTTAAAAGTTGAAATCTCTTATAGAAACTGACCTATTTCATTTTTAGTTGATTATTAATTACCTTTAAAAAATACTTTACTGATTTGCACTGCTGCATATATAGGTTTTCTTGAAAACTGACCAAACTGTATGAAGCTTACCTCTTTATGGTCAACCAGCTATTACCACAGAAACTGAATCAACCAAGAACCAAACTAAATGTACCTCTCTACACATAAGTAACGCGTATAATAAGAAAATGGTTAGAGTTTGTTGTTTTTTTTTTGCCTCTTATGGAGGTATGAAAAGGCTTAATCGTATTGGTCTGTGACTTTATAAACTTCTATGAAAACAATAAGATTTTAGCTCATATAGAGATGGACCTCTTTGGCCTGTAAGCAGAGTCATCAGTAATGTAGACAAAATATGCTTTCACTGTTTGTGCTCCGAAGGTGAAAATAGCCAAGGATGCTTTTTTTTTTTTTTTTTTTTTTGTCAGTTTCACTTGTAATGACAGATGTGAAGAAGAGGTTGGCTCCTGGAGCAACTGACTCTCCATTTTTATGTGTTTAATCTCTTGAAAGCTCCATTACGACCAGAATATTCAGGTGAAACAAATAATCAATATTGAAGGTTAAGGGTCATGTTCTGCACGCTAGAAGATACGTCCTCTCTAATTCACGTTACTAAAACAACAGCCACGGAATCTCTCATGAAGAGTTACATCAGGTAGCAATTCGTGCTTCGGCATCTGACTGGTTAGTTATGCTCACAGTTTACTGAGCAGCACGCGCTTGATCTTGATTTTAATATCAGTTAAAACAAAATAGCTTTTTTTAGGCTTATGAAAACGAATATAATTATATTCAAACCAGCGATAAGTTTTGTCATCCGTATTTCACAAGAGTTATTGTTTATATCTTTAGTATTTATCATACGTTGCGTGCCTAATTTACCAAGCTCTACCCTGATGTTCAAAGTACTAGTCTAGTCTCTGTAAATGCAGTTACAACCGGATAGTCTTGAAGGCAGTTTGCTCATTTCCGTTACTCATCGAGACCAACGGAGTTATTGTTTCTTAATCTTTGGCAAATACAGAGACATCCGTGTAACCAATGGCCACTACTTTTACTGTTTTTCCTCTCTATCAATTCTCTCCCGTTGTTCTAAAGTCTGACTACAACCACGGACCTTATAAGACCTGTGGCTATCCTCATTGTAACTATTCTCAGGTAAATCATTATTCTTCAATAAGATTACGATCCAATTCTTAGTGCCTTAGAAAATATTCATTACAAAAGTAGAAAAATAAGCGGTTAATTGGAAACTTTATTGTGCCTATCACATAAGTGGTCCAAAGCGTGCCAACTGCAAACAATATATTTAACGTAGTTTAAACGTTGTATTGCTATGGTTACAATTCAAATTATCAGTGCCACTTATATACATATATATATATATACTTATATATAAACTGAAATCGTATATTGAGTAAAGAAAATGGCAATGCAGTCATCACCAAAAGAATTCATTTGTTTTTAAGTGTCGTATTTCTAAGTTGATTATTTATTATTATTATGACGGATCGTATATCTAAGCTAAGGTAGTGTTTCGTTATTTATGAGACCCAAAATTGGAAATCGCTCTGATTTCAGTGGTAACACACCAGTTTATTTATCAAGCTACTCGTTACTTCTTATTTTATTCTTTTAAAAAATCTGTGATAAATAAATGCATTTTTCAAGTTTTTTTCTAACACATAAACCCTAACAAGTAGCATGTCATTCCTGAGTGACATTTTTCAAGTTTTTTTCTAACACATAAACCCTAACAAGTAGCATGTCATTCCTGAGTGACTAAATATTTCAGATCTCAAGCGAAGCGGCTTCGTTCCCTTCACTTATTGAGTGTTTGAGTGAGAGTACTCATTTAGAGGTCAGCGTGCCAGAGTGTCGATCTGAGAATCCAAAGTTCGCGTCCCCTTGCCACAATTTAGGTCCGTGTGTGCGTTACAAGAGTGACGGTCAAATCCCAAAATTTGATTAGAGTAGCCCAAAGGTTTGTGGTCAGTGCTGTTAAACAGCTGCCTTCCCTCTTGATTCTAGTCTATCAGTTGAAAATTAGGCACATATAACGCAGTTGGTTTTTGTGTAGGTTTGCTCAAGTATCCGAAACTAAACAAACCTAATTAACGTAATGTTAAAACGTGACTGTTTAATGAATATCTATCTATACATAAGCATAATTTCTTAAGTTAACGTAATTTATTTTTCGTCAAAAACTAAATTCAGAACATACCAAAAGAGCCAACTTTTGGAAATTATATTTTCTTATGACTACTTGATCCCCCACCCATAAAGGCTCAGCGGGAAGTCTAAAAGAGGCCTACCAACAAACAAGACTTATTTTTTGAATTACATATATCGTAATTTTATCAGACTTTGTATGGAAAATAATATAATTAAAATGAGGCAAAGTTTGTGAACTTTTGATCTACGTTATGTTATCGTTAATTTGGCAAAGCTAATTTTTTTGTGCTCGTTAATTGGTAAAATTTGTTACCCTAGAACTAATCCATAGGGTTTCTAAAAACATTTTTCTAAACAAATTATTTACCAAGCTGCTTGTAGGTTCATGACTTTGTTGGTTACAGAATCCCTAATAACATATGAGCCACATAAAAAATATAAAAGTAAACATGCAGTATATTTGGAACAAACTATTTCACCCAGTTTTTGTGATGTTGCTTTTTTTGTCAGTTCTATAGAATAAATCTTGTAACAGCCAAAAACATGGCATCACACAATGTTATGCCATATGTGGTCCCACATCATGGTAAATATTATGTAACAAGTCAGTAATTTTAGGGTTAAACTGTGAACGTATGCTTTATTGTGTTAGGTATTCGAAGTGTAAAAATCAGTTTGGTTTTGGAAGTGATTGTATTCTCTGTAGTATACATATACTTGTGTAATAGGTCGAGCTTTTGAATTAGGTGTCACAGAAGAGTTAGCAGGAAATAATCATAAGTAAAGGAATGTTGTCGTCTCTTATTGGTCATTCGAAGTCCATTGTTTGTTTGTTTGTAATTAAGCACAAAGCTACACAATGGCTATCTGTGCTCTGCCCACCACGGGTATCGAAACCCGGTTTCTAGCGTTGTAAATCCGCAGACATACCGCTGTGCCACTGGGGGCCGAAGTCCATTGAAATCCAACTAAAGGATCCTCCAAATAATGGCTAAATAATATATACTTGATTTCAAATCTATTGATATATTTAAATTCAGTCGCTGAAAACTCACCAGGTGGCGCCAGCACTAAACATTTAGAGAATAACCTTGTTTACAATTTTTATAGATCATTGAAATGCTAAAATCATAACAATAAGAGTTAACTTTTCTTAATGAGCTAACACGATATAAACTAGTATTTGTTTGCAAGGCTGTTTTCACCTTTCAGTCAGATGCTCATAAAATACGTTAGAAACAAAAAAGATAATTCAATAAATGGAATTCTGATGGTGCATTTCTAATTTAGTGCCACTGATTAATAAATATTTTATTACATTTGTTTGATACTATCTATATATTCTGTATGTATGAATACTCTTCCTCATAGTTCATGAATATTATTCTGATAAACACCATCATTATCAAATTGTCAAATCACTCCGCCGTTTTTATTACTGGATATTTTCCCTCTTAAATACAATTATCAAGTAGACTCACATTATTGTACTTGTACAAAGTGTTTTTGTTGTTGTTGTTTTCGAAAGCAGCACGCCAAATACCAATTGTTGTTATAATTGGGTTTATTTTCTGTAACAGTGACGTCCCTAGGTGGGACAGTGGGAAATTTATTGACTTACAACGCTAAAATCCGGGATTCGATTCCTTATGGTTGACACAGCAGATAGCCCAATGTGTCTTTGCTCTAAAACAAACAAATAAGTGACAGTAACAATAATACATCAAACGCTTTCTGAGCCACTGTGTTGGAGATACAGTGTATTGTTGCTCTGTAGCGAAATTACTGTCACTCCTGTTGGCGAATATCAAAAGATTTAGGAAACTTGGTGTATGTAAAGTAGAAAGCATGTATTTTATCATTCAGTATTCGATGTTTAACACCGATTGTAATCTTTATTAAACAGCAACAGTGTCTCAATTTGATTGTACAGAGACGGTATTGTAGAATCTAGGAGTATAAAACATGACATACATTAACAGTCATCTGTATTGTACGGTCACCTGGGAATAATAATTTACTCCACATTTTCTCTGTTTGTTCTCTCTGTTCCCCGGTGAGTGAGCGGACGGACTTACAACGTAATTACAACGAGCTCAAAGTGACTTTCCTTCAAAACAAACTGTTTGTTCTCGTTATTTTAATGTTAATTGTATATCGGTAGCGATAAGCACAGTCCATTTTGTACCTTAGAGAACATTTATTTTTTTTATTGTTTATTCTAACGAATATTTTCGCGGGTTCGAATCCCCGTCACACCAAACATGCTCGCCATTTCAGCCGTGAGGGGGGTGGGGTTATAATGTGACGGTCAATCCCACTATTCGTTAGTAAAAGAGTAGCCCAAGAGTTGGCAATGGGTTGTGATGACTAGCTGCCTTCCCTCTACTCTTACGCTGCTAAATTAGGGACGGCTAGCGCAGATAGCCCTCGGGGAATTTTTGCGCGAAATCCAAAACAAACTAACTAACGAATATTTACTTTTTTAATTACGTATTAATCAGCAGCGAATATATATTTCGTGGAAGACTGTTGCATCTATTTACAAACTTCCTGAGCCTCTCAGCAAAAGGCTAGTTTTAATGAAATTATATAGTTTGTTTAATTAATATGAGAAGTTTTTGTAAGTCATGTTATGCTTACTAACTAATATTTATTCCATCGCATAAAATTGACCATCTGCCTTTCTTTCTTTTTTTCATATTTTGTCTTGAATCGTTTAACTTATTTGCCATAAACTGACAACTTTTAAGAAAATTACCCTGATAACATTAACTGTTTAGATCATTACCACCGCCACCGCGTGTGTGTGTTTGTCAGCAAATTTCTCGTAAAACGGCTGGATTGATTTGGACTGTGACCCAACTTAGAAGTGATTAGTTTTCGGATGGTCAAGGTCACAGCAAGGTCGCGAAAATAAAAAAAAATCCCTATCTCTTAACATGAGGACCGATTATTGCTCTATAACTCGTTCAGAAATTATTGGATTTTGATGACACTTGTTATATATATGTGTGTGTAGAATATTATTCCTAATTGTCCTGCCAAAAATGTGTCCGTATCCGTTGATAACAACGGGCATAGGGACACATTTTTTGGGAGCCGAATATGGTCAACGCTGCGTGGCGGAGTTGTGCGCTCAACTGAGTGCCCATCTAGTTACGTTTGTTATTCGTATCCTTTGTTTCATTTTTGAAGTAAAATTTAATTTTTACGATCAACTTAAAAAATAATAAGACATGTTAATGTATGTATATACGTATAGAGAAAAGTCTGACTGATCTGTAATAATTTAAAATTACTTGCTGTTTTTATTCCATCAATCGTTTAACTATTTCGCTTATTTTCTTATATATTTTTGTGTATGTGCTTGCACACGCATACACACAGAAATATCTATACAAAGACTGAATGTGCTATCTTAAAACGAGCTTAGAGCTTCATCACATCGATACAGTCCATGTCGTCACATTCGGTCATGTTCTGTTTGACGAACGTGCATCACGACAACTGCTCTGTAGCATTGTTTTCATTGCAAGAGGCTCCATAGTAAGGCTGTCATGCCCAAAGCATACTCGTCTCCTTCCTTCTTAGTTTCCATAATCCATCTAGCGTACTAAAAGAACGGTTTTCCAACTCGCATTTCAACAGTCCGATAGCCACTAGGCACTGACACATGGGGCCCGTGCCCCGAATCCCCAGTTAGTGTCTTGAAAAATCAGAACAGAAAACCATGATCAACAGCACACTGAAACGTCTATGGGTCAGAGCTCCGAATCTTTTAAGTGCCTAGCGACGCCTCTGTTTAATACGCCGAACTTTGCTTGGCTATGACCTATTTCAGGCCTCTTTCTAGATGGTCCTGGTGTCTCAAGTTAAGGCATATTACTTTGTTTGCCAATACAATTAAATACAAGAAATATCCCCGGCCTAGAAATTTCCGTAACTGTTTACATCTTTATAATCTGGATGTATAATATTTTGCGACAAAATGAGCTGTTACATACCCTTCCCACAGCGAGCAGTTTTCTCTGGAATCACACTACAAATACAGCGACTTTATAGCAGCTGTGGTTGTCACGTTACTTGCCAATTTGCATATTCAAATTGTTTTAATATAACTTCCTCAATGGCTTGTTCTAATTTTGAACTAATAGACTAGAGGGAAGGTAGCTAGCCAACAGCAAATCTTGGGCTACTCTTATCTAGCCAAATATTGGGTTTTGACTGTCACCTTTATAACGCAACTATGGCCTCAAACTCAAGGGCCCGATTTTTTTTTTTTCGTTTTCTTTTTGTAACAGAATGACGCGAGCGATATAGAACCACATATTCAAAGGCTTGCACACTAACCACTGGGCCACGCTCAGCCCAATTCTCTGGATAAAAACTAGTTAATTCCCAACGATCTTGTTTCGTTCATTTGGCGCAAAACAACGCAATGAACTATCTACGCTCTGTCCACCATAGGGAATCGAATCCCGGATTTGAGCTTACCCCCTGTGGGACTACAAACGACCTTTAGCGAGCTTTCTGATCCAGCCTTGGACCTACCAATAAAGACTACAAAAAGAGCTAACCTTGTCTCTTGAACAAGTCCCTAAGTGTATCAGGACAGAGCGCAGATAACCTATCTGTAGCTTTACGCTGACACAAACTTTTGAACACTATCGGTATTCAGTTTTGTTTTCCATGTGATACGCAATGCGTGTATTATTAAAATAAAAAAATATTTGTTGAAATATAATAAGATGTTCTTATGTGATTTATAATGTAAAAAGAAACATTAAATTTCTGAAAGACGCGTAGGGATCGATATATATGTAACCTAGATAGCTATAGTAATATATAATGTTTTAATGCTACGAAAAGTATTGAAACAAAAAAAGTCAAAACTACAAAGATTGAGTTTCTTAAAATAAAATAAAATATCCCTACTTTGGCAAATCATTGTAATTATGTTAGTCTGAGGCAAAGAAAGGATAGATTTTTTTCTATTCTATTTTAAGTAACTCAGTTTTGTAGTTTTGATTATTTCGTTTCAATACTTTTCGTTGGTAAAAGAGTAGCCCAAGAGTTGGCGGTGGGTGGTGATGACTAGCTACCTTCCCTCTAGTCTTACACCGCTAAATTAGAGAGGGCTAGCGCAGATAGCCCTCGTGTAGCTTTGCGCGAAATTCAAAAACAAACAAATAATACTTTTCGTAGCATTAAAACTTAAGTGCCCGGCATGGCCAGGTGGATAAGGCGCTCGACTCACAATCTGAGGGTC
>NW_013666421.1:42784-45163 GCF_000517525.1 Limulus polyphemus
CGACGATGGACGATGGTTATGTTTTCACACCTGTGTGTGTGTGTGAAGTAAAAAAAAAAAGATTATTCTTGTTTGTTTCCTTTTTATAACCTCCGTCACCGACGATGGACGATGGTTATGTTTTCACACCTGTGTGTGTGTGTGAAGTAAAAAAAAAAAGATTATTCTTGTTTGTTTCCTTTTTATAACCTCCGTCACCGACGATGGACGATGGTTATGTTTTCACACCTGTGTGTGTGTGTTTGTCAGCAAGATTTCTCAAAAACGGCTGAATGGATTTGAACGAAAGTTAGCATCCGTTTGGACTATGCCCCAACTCAGAAGTGTCTAATTTTTGGAGGGTAAAAGGTCGAAGTCACTAAAATACAAAAAAAAAAAATCCTTATCTGTTAACACCGATTTTTCACATTATTTTTGCTATATAACTCAATCACAAATCATCTCATTGTACTGCCAGAAGTGGTCCGTGTCTGTTGATAACGACGGACATACGGACACATTTTCGTTTATTTTTTTGTTGTTGTTGTTCTTGTTGTTGTTGTTTTGAGAGCCAAACATTACCAACGCTGCATGGCTGAGGTATGAGCTCCACTGAGTACCCCTCCAGTTAGGTATATTTTTGTGCGCCAGTTATATCAAGCGTAGAGCGCGGATATACCCTATTCGATTTTATTACTCACCAAAATCTCTACCAACCTACTCTCAAATCTAATTATATGCCCAAAGTACGGCATCGTCTGTTTTATATGTACATACTAGTTAATATCCTTTTCGGTACAAGAAAGAAACCACTTGGGCCTCAGACGGAAAAGTTCTGTAAATGAATTAGAGCAATAAGGCTTGGCATGTTTTCTGCCCGCTTGACTGGAAAAGTCACTTACTTACTTAGATAAAAATTCGTTGAAATAGTGAAATTTTGGTTCACTCTATGAACACGTATATAGCGATTTAGGCGGCTTTATAAGTACGATAATCTTTAGTTTTGCTCAGCCAATACTGTGAAATAGTCATTGTTATTATTCAGACAATTTAAAGATGGTTTTAACCGGCCGCCATTTTGTTTCATTACGATCCCCACTATTAAATACCACTGTAATTAATGATGTATATATGAAACGATACACAAATTATTATACAAAAAAGTAATTTATAGTTTATTCAACTTGGACGAATTTTTAATACGTTTATTTAAGTAAAATTTATTAGGTTTGATAATTCAACTTATGATAAAAACAAAATGCTACCAGATACAAGATATGATTGGCTTTGGATATATCTTCAAGAAGCGTCCCTTTCTTTTCGTTTCCTCTCCAAATACTGGTTGATCGTTAAATACCATCAAGTTACTAGATGTCCCAGTAAAACTGGATTTGTCTCAGGTTTATTGTCACGATAAGAAAAAAATTAAAGTATAAAACCATTCCAGTTTTAGCCTTATTTCGTTTGTACTATTTATTTGTTTGAAGTTAAGCTCAAAGCTACACAATGGGTTTTTCTGTGTTCTGCCCACCACGGGTATCGAAACCCTGTTTCTAGCGTTGTATGTTCGCATACATACCGCTGTGCCACTTGGGGGCCTTTTGTACTGGTTAGAAATATTAAAAGTAGCCTTGTTTGTTTGTTTTTGTTTTTTTTGGTTCGCCTTATTTCTTTTGTACTGATCAGAAATAGTAAAAGTATAAAACCGTCCCAGTTTCTAAGTGCCTCTGTGTGAGTTTGTTATTGTACACAACTTCTTTAATTTTACTTAAAGAATCATTTGATAAATTCAGATCGCTATAGTGTTCCCTCCTTTTCTGCTACGTTTTTTAACACAACTTGTCACTGGGCAACCGCAGGAATTAATATTTGATGACCTGCCCATCTGCGAAAAAACAACAACATTTTTACTTTGAGTACATGTACTCAGAGTATTTTACTTCCGAAGTAGGTGTCCCCCCCCCCCAGGAAGAAGTGGGTAGCCCTATGTATTTTTCCAATATGCCTCTTGAGTACCCTATGCAGGCTTCACCTCGCATTTCGCGGAACATGCGGCAATTTGGAAGAGTTCCCTCACACCCTCTATAATAGCTACAGATATATAACCACAGTTAAGCAGAATACTAGAATACTGTCAAAAATACAGAATAAGAATAAATATATTCCAAACACAAATAATACTCTTCACTAAATCTAGTAGACATCCACCCGAGATTTACTTAGCACAGAGCTCTCCTCCAGGCTCCCACATCCTCAAAATTTCTAGGACTGATCTATGATTCCAAACTAATGTGGACCAAACATATAAATGATTGTTTGTTTGTTATGGATTTCGCGCAAAGCTACACGAGGGCTATCTACGCTAGCAGTCCCTAGTTTAGCAGTGTAAGACAAGAGGGA
>NW_013666421.1:46142-58617 GCF_000517525.1 Limulus polyphemus
AAAAAGAGCTAGGCAACACATAAAGTATGCCAGGAGTTTGTTAGGTAAAATAAAAGGAACATCAGCTAAAAACATTATAAAAATATACACTACCTATATATGGCCCTATATAGAGCAAGCATGTCCAGCATGAATTAATGTTGCACTCGCACAGGTCAAAAGTAAATTACAAAAAATAAAAAAATTACTCCTAACGACAGCATTCAGAGTACCCAGATCAACCTCATCGGTTTCTTAAATAAATAAGAAAATTTACAACCATTACCTGACAGACTCCTTCACAGAACCCTAAAATACGTTCAGAATAATCAGTATAAAAACGAGCTCCTGTGCGAGATAGACCGCTACCGTATACATGATGGAAATAGTCCTAAGTGCCTCTCCCCAATAAATATCTACTATTAGTATTAGAACAAGCCACTTGCAGCTAATATGTAATAATATCTTTAGAATAGAATATTATGAGTGTATTAAAAGTGTTTTTATATATACAATACATTTCTAGTGGAGTAAACTAGTGAAACGTGTGTGATATTAACTGAAATGTTTGAGAAGATGCAAGACCTTCACACAAACCTAACGTAAGTGAAGTGATAATAACACATTAATTGCTAACGGTGTTACATACATGAATATTGCCCAACATTGCCCTAGGAAAGGGGTCAGAAGGAGTACTCGGGCGAAATTTCAGGTACAAATACTGACCCTCATGAAGTAATATTATCATAATTTCCCGAATACTAAACAAAACAGTGAAATAAAAATTAATCTGCTGTCCAGGAGGAGGGAAGAGATAAGCGTTGTACCTGCCCCCCCCCTCCTCAGGTCATAAATAGACCAAAGACCCATACGGATTTTCGTTCGTTGATTTTGAGTAGGTTCAAGACAATTTAGGCGCGTTTTTTATCTATTTATTATTATTATTTTAACTAGATAAGCTTTTAATAGATTTCACTTGTCTATGGTTTCAAAACGCTATGCAATAAACATCAGATTATTTAGTAAATGGCAAAAAAAGTGTGTTATTGTAATTTACTCTGTTTCGGAGCTGTTACAAACAAAAAATGTCACAGTTTTTCACTCTGGAAATGTGGTAATTTAACGTTATATCAAAAGTTTTCCTGTGATTGTAATCATAACTCCATTGACTGGAATAAATGGTGTATTAATTTACCTTAATTGTAGATATCGAAAACCTAACGCTGAAAGATTTTGCTTTGGTATTTCATCTTTGTCCTTGGCCAACTGTTAGGCCTCCACAAGAGCAAAATAATTTGGTCTTAATAAAGATACATTTGATTGCAAATGGTGAGCTAGTATGAAAAACATTCTGTTTTTATAGGTGTAGAAATTTTTGAGCGAATCTTCTAACTTTGAATATTCTTATGACCAGTTAGGCGGACCAGAATCCAGAAATTTCATTTCATTTCGTGGCAACACCGAATAACTACTTAAAAGTAAGGTATCATGTGACTGTAGATAACGATCAGAAATGTTGCACATTTTAACACTGAACCTTAAAGTACGTATATATGAACATTCTTACCAACTAATAGTCAAATGCAGTTTTAAATTACTACATTTCGTATAGCTGTATTTTTCTGTCCAGCCCGGAATCTCACTGTTTTTTGTTTTTTATTAAATTTTCAAATTATTCTGTCTGACTTCCTCCTTCAAACCACCTACGAAATAAACCTATAATTAAAACGTTGATAACCCACCTACGAAATAAACCTATAATTAAAACGTTGATAACCCACCTACGAAATAAACCTATAATTAAAACGTTGATAAACCACCTACGAAATAAACCTATAATTAAAACGTTGATAAACCACCTACGAAATAAACCTATAATTAAAACGTTGATAACCCACCTACGAAATAAACCTATAATTAAAACGGTGATCACCCACCTACGAAATAAACCTATAATTAAAATGTTGATAACCCACCTACGAAATAAACCTGAAACGTTGAGCTTTAGGATTTTTTTCGGACATTCATTTCATTAAGATTTATTTTCAAATCAAGTAATAAAAATATTTAAACTTTAAACCTTTATTTTGACTGCCCTACCCCACCCCCACCTCACTAATTGCAATTTTTTGCGGGGATAAAAATTACCAATATACCAAATATAGCTGCAAAACTATAGTCTTTGTTAATTTTTGTTGACTATTTCTAGGTCAAATAATTTGAAAATAGGGAAATTTTTATGTTGGTAGTGTAAATATTCAAATAATTCTTGGTTTACTTTTTCAAAACCTATAAATTCGAAACTTTTAGATATTACATAACCTTCTTTGATCACATGACTTCGAATAATCCGACTATATCATGAACGTTTTAATATTTTTGTATATAACATAAAGGTAATAGCTTAATATTATTGGTACCCACGCATGTTGCTTTTCGCTATACGAAAACGCCCGCTGGTAATTTGAAACTAATGGAATTTGTACGTAATCTCTAACAGGAGTACAAAGGTAATTTGATAATTAATATATAGTAAGATAATTATTATTTATTTTTATTTTAAGATACCTTATTGCAAAATTTCATTCAACAAGGTGGGCTAACGCATGACGCCATTAAGCTTGTGATTGTACTTGTTGCAAATGTTTACGTTTGTTGAAATCAAATAGGATTTTAAAACGAATAACACAGCGGTATGAAGATACAAAAAAAATACTTTATGGGAGAGTTACCTGTTTTGTGAAGTGAATGGTAATATTAGAATAAAAAAAAATACCGATTAATCTTGAGTCACAAGTTTTCCAGAGTCTGTACATCATAAACGTCTGAAAACCGACCTTCAGCTCAACTATTATAGATGCTCTTTGATAGATTATTTACGCAGAGTATTCATGATGAAATTTATTTGAATGGATGGCAACTTCTTGTTGTAGAAACACAAGTATAGAGGGTGACGTTTCATAATTCTTCCAACTTCCCTCTTCAGGTGAAATATTTATATTTCAGATATAGTGATGCTTATGAGTTGGTGATTTTTAGGGTGCCAAATACAAAAACGGCAATATATTGACACCAAATTGGAAAGAATCCTTTTAACTTAAAGAGGATTGCGTTGTTTAATCTATGTATTAAACAAGTTTTCGGGTTAGCATGTTCCCTAAGGAAACGATATGTGTTTCTCAATACGCACCTTAAGTTTTGAGGCTCACATTTTTTTAACCATCGCATTTTCAACTAAATGATCTAATTTACTTAAAGAGAATTGCGTTGTTTAATCTATGTATTAAACAAGTTTTCGGGTTAGCATGTTCCCTAAGGAAACGATATGTGTTTCTCAATACGCACCTTAAGTTATGAAGCTCACATTTTTTTAACCATCGCATTTTCAACTAAATGATCTGATTTACTTGAAGGGAGTTTCTTGTTCGTTTTAGAACAAAGCCACATTGGGATATCTGCTGTGTCCACCGCGGGGAATCGAACTCCGGATCTTAGTGTTGTAAGTTCATAGAATTACCGTTATCCTACCGGGGGGGGGGGACGGAAATTTCTCGATAAACCTAGAATGTATTGCAGTTTATTCCACGAACATCTGAAAAACCCAAAAGTCTCGTTTAATCCAGTTGCCCTTAACTGATTTGCTCGACTCGCAATCCGTGGGTCGTGGGTTCGAATCCCCGTCACACCAAACATGCTCGCCCTTTCAGCCGCGGGGGCGTTATAATGTGACGGTCAATCCCACTATTCGTTGGTAAAAGAGTAGCCCAAAAGTTGGCGGTGGGTGGTGATGACTAGCTGCCTTCCCTCTAGTCTTACACTGCTAAATTAGGGACGGCTAGCGCAGATAGCCCTCGTGTAGCTTTGTGCGAAATTCAAAAACAAACAAACAATACTGATTTGCTTTTTTTTTCTATATATGTTTTAGCTATTTATGAACGTATCGCTTTATTCGTATGATAAATTCGTGTATTATGTTTTATTTCATCACAATTTGCAGATGCATGAGTTGTAAAGGAGTTAGATTCCCGTAAGATAATTGTATTCCCATTGAAAATTGTATTGAATAAAATTCAAATCGGTCATTTTTTCAACTATAAATGGCTAAGACATTTGTGTATTTTATAAGAAGTGGAGGGATGAAAAATCACAATAAAACGAATAGCGTCTTAAAGCATTTAACTGGTCTAATACGAGATTTCCAATAAAAGTTTTTGTTTCGTTAATATTCATTGTTAAGCGCAAAGCTGCACAATAGGCTATCTGTGCTGTGTCAACCACGGGTATCGAAACCATATTTTTAACTTTATCAGCCCTCAGACTTGCCGCTGAGCTACTGGGGAAGGGATTAGTCAATAAGGAGAATGGATAATACTCTTTAAATTGGATCTGTTGTAGGCAACGGCCAAAATTATCATTCTTCCTTCATTAGAACTCATTTGGTTGACTGAGTTACAATACTATTTATATGAGTCATTTAGATCAATCTATTTGATATAAGCACCTAATGAAATTCTTTAATTCGTTGAACCAAATCCTTTCTTTTGGCTACATTTTTAATATTGTTCATTGCTCTGTTTGCATCCATTTCTTACTTAAAGAAAAATATTATTTCAAGTGTTTGTCAAACGTTAAACTTTTTTTTTGGAAGTAGCACGACACGTAAAAAAAATATATTTTAAAAGTGCCATGCTTGCATGCACGTGCACAAACCTTCAACAGACAAGCTTGTCTGGGATATCAAATCATAAAGAGAATCTCAGTATTAACAGGTGTTTTCCATGCATTAGATTCTTTATCCAGTGTATATATTATACACACACACACACACACATCTATCTCAGCGTGAAACCTGGACGTCCGTTTTAGCAAAATCGATTAGTTAGCGATTCGTAATGTGAGCCTGCATTTCATTACACGTTTCGCTTAAAATATATACTGTTGTATCTTGAGCTCATGTGTACCCGAATATAATTTAGCCTTTAGAAACTTCGTGCGACCTTATGATTCGACGATCGCTTTACAGCAGTTTGGGCCTAGCACCGGTGTAAAAGTTTTAAATTTTCTGTAAGCTCCTGTGGTCAACGTTACGCACTCGTGTATTTTTTTTTGTCTTAAAGATGGGTATTGAGCACGAGCAGTTCTGGTCAGTATTCGCAGTTGTGCAAGGATTAACGAATACAGTACGGCCTTATCGAATGTAAGGAAGTCGTCGAGTATGTGATTTAGAAACGTGTCTATCTCGTGATTAAGCATAATGAAAAATTACTATATCGAGGTTTTGTTGCGGATACGTGAAGGAGCAAGTAAATGATACATCTCACGCTAACGCATGAATACATGTAAGCTGTTATGTGTCGAACAATAAGGGCTTTGTTGGAGTTATTTTCTCCACCAGGCATTTTAACGTTTTTAAGTTATATCACACTAACCGTAAATATTATATTATTCATATATTAGGACTAAAAAAAAACAAGAATAATAATTGTCATAAAGCACATTCCTTGCCATGTGTATTTTTCGTGATTTTTAAATATATTTCGAACCCACACTCCAAGGCATTACACGAACCTTACTGGTTCTATGAGACTCCTTTGGTTGCTGTTATTTTAAGTGCAGATATTCCCAATGGACTATTTACGCTGCACCCATAGCAGGTATCGAACCCCATATTTTATCGTTATAGCCCTCGAGTTTACTGCTGAGCCACCAATATCTCCGGAACTCAATATCTTGTAAACAGAGCACGGAGAGCCGATTATGTAACTTTTTGCTAAACAAAAATTAAACCTGTTTTATTGGTTACATATTATTTGTTTATTTGTTTTTGCTTGTTTGTTTTAGCACAAAGCCTCACAACGGGATACTTGTTCTCTGTCCACCGCGAGAAATCGATCTTCGGATTTTAGCCTTGTAAGTATGTAAACTTATCGATGACCCATTGAAGGACCGTTACAGATAAGGGCTAAGATGTTGTTATTCTACATTTTCATTTCGATGTCTTTTATATAACGAGGTTTCATGTCAACAATTATTATTATACTAAATAAGCATCCTAGAAACATATTAAGCACGTTTTGGTTTAACATATTATTTGAAAAAATGTTTCCTTATAGCATAATTTTAAATTCAGAATAGATTTAGACTCTCTGTGTGTGTTGATGTGTGAATCTTAACTTTTATGGTCTTCTGCCTTTTTTATTTGGTTTTGAGAAAGAGTTTCGAGCTCCCTGTTTTGTTAAAAAAAATCAACATGGGTGTTGATGTGTGAATCTTAACTTTTATGGTCTTCTGCCTTTTTTATTTGGTTTTGAGAAAGAGTTTCGAGCTCCCTGTTTTGTTAAAAAAAATTCAACATGGAGCCTGAAACGGTGTCCCAACCCGAAACAAAAAAAAGAAGAGTAGAAGTAGTCCATAAAAACTACATTCCTTATCATTCTGCTTTATTGTTTAACTTGAAGACGTTCTTTCAAAATACAATAATCAAACAAAAATTTGGCATTGGGGATGAATACGTTAGCCTAAAAATGATTACAGATAAATCTTCTGTTTTAAGGCAGCGTCCATTGTATGTATGATGAAAAATACCATGTAATCTGCTTTTATCGGAGATTAAGCTGAACATCAATAAATCGGAATAGACATGTTTTATACAAAATAATTTTAAAATGCTTGGAGGTTATTTGATTACCTCTTTCCCAGTGTCTTAGCAATAAGTCTGATTTCTTATAACGCTAAAAATCGGGTTTCGATACCTGCGCTGGAGAGTATACAAATAGCCCATTGTGTAACTTTGTGCTCAACAATAAGCGAAATATTTTTTTCTTTAATTACTTTTGCTATTCCTTTTTAAAATGTTATATTTTATTCAATAGTTTCTTTAAATAATTACACATCACAATTTTTTTCTATCAAATATTATCTCATTAGGGTCCAACTGTTGATACCCATTGGACTTGCTATTACCTTAACTTTCAAATGTTTCGCACGTTTCTTTATGCTTTAATTTAGCTTTGATGCACATTGGCTTACTCTATGTGACGATGTTTAACAGTTTGTATCTTGTTGCATTGAAGCTTAGTTTTTATAATGAAGGCTAATCACTCTCTATAAGAACAATACTAATACTCCCCTTGGAATTACTTTCTCTGTCGTCAATTGTGCTCACTCTGATGCCCGTGATTATTCGCTAATATGACACTGAAGTTTTCACTGAAACAAACTTCTGTGAAGGATGGCGAGGACGATCTTTACGAGTTTTTTCATAGACCCTCTACTCTAAGGCTCTTAATAACACGTTTAAGTAGACCAAAGCACCACAAGACAATTAGAGCTGCATCGGGGGACTTAAAAAGTATGTGGTCCAATGGTATTGCTGAATCTGGTTTCGTCGGCCATCTTTCTTACGACAACCTCCATTGATTTTGAGGTACGGCCTTTTGAACTTTTGGCTTGTAAGCCTTTATCAATTTCAAATCCTTGTTTATTATCTTCTTATCTTGTTAATGATATGCCCAAGCGGTATGCCTAACTTCATCGCAATGGTTTTTGGATCTGGTAGGTACCTATAGCCATCAGTTTGATTTTCGGGTGAGGATGTTCTTCTGGACTAGATTGGAACCTGGTTCTAAAAACCCATGGAATAAGTTGAACATTCTTCGAAACGTTGCATCTTTTTGGCTCTACATCATTTAGCCTTCTCAATAAACGAATATCGTTATTCGGAAATTATGACATATCATTCCACTCAAAAATTGCTGTGACGGCATTGTGTGTGTCACGTTATCAAGTATTCCCGTGTGCCACATACGTAGATGCTAAACATGGAGCAACAGAGTATTATAATACTCTTACTCTCTCTCTGACCTTCGTACTTCGTTGTAAGTATATTGTTGCTTAGCTTTAATGCACGTTGGATTGCTACAATAATATCTAATACTTCCAAATTCATTGTTTTGTGGCTTAGTTTTAATTCAGAACTGAAAGTTGTCTGTTTATCTTAGGCTTCGGTTTCGTTGTATGGAAACTTATATTGATGCACAATGGGGAACTGTTACCGCCTAATGCTTCGTATTTCATTGTATTGTAATTTCGTTTTAATACAGTATAGTTGAACAAACTAGTGCTTTACACATTCTTGATTTGTGTCTTACCTTTAATACACAATAGCTATTTCAATTACCGTCTAAGCACTTCGTACCGCGTTGTATTGTAGCTTAGAATTAATACATTTGAATAGTGTTGCCTTGTGTAACATTTCTTACTTTATTCCTTGTAGCCTTCTTTTAAGTAGAAGTGGAATGTTTTGGTTAAGACAGTGGGCTTTCCACTGTATTTGATCCTACTAATATATTTTGTAGCTTTAAATGGGCTAGGATGCATATCGGAAGGTCCAAGATTTGAGTCACGATACACCGCTGAACACACTCCGCGTTTTCGGTTATGATGGAGTTATAGCCCTAACAGTCAATACTTCTGTTCACTTAAAAGTATCACTATAGACGGAGAGTGCTGTTGACTGGTTGCTCTTCCTAGATAAGCAATTCTAAACTAGGGATGCCTACGCCTAAAACTTTTGGCTCTCTAACCTGGCCGTTGCATGGGGTGCCTGTATTCAAAAAACACCAAATACGTTATAAACGTGGCTGAATCGCACAAGCATATAAAATAAGTACTTTTAGCCTAGTAAAATACTGAATAAGTATGAATCTTCGCTTTTATGCAGAAATATTCATTTCAAAGTTACTCGAATTAAAATTGTTTATATGTATTTAATGGAAATACAGCTTAAGTGTCATGGTAATTACGTTAGCTTCCGTTAAAATAAGAGCTCTAAGAATATGTGGGTTATGGACAGATTACCATGAGAACTGATTTATTTCGAATATCGTCGTCAACCGTATTGTATAAGATTAAACACATTGCACCAAGTGCATATGAATTTTTCAAATAAAGAAGAGACACCGTAAGTCGAAAACAGTTCGCGTCTCCTGTAAAGTCTGTGTGAGGTCCGATGTTTATAGAAACGTATCCCTCCTCCTGACAATCAAAGAGCGACACCCAATCATTAAAGTGCTCCAACCACTCATCTAGAGTCATTAAATTAACATGTACCAAGCACCGCATTGCCCTGCTTAGTGACGCTATGAAGCATCACTGGATTAACATGGTCCCTAACACTGAATTGGGACCCTAAATAGTTGCTGACAGCCATTCCGTTTATTTTTTGTTGGCTAAACTGTCTGTCACTTTGGTTTAACTTTTAAGACCATTTTTTATAGACCTAACCATCTAATTTTGCCATCAGCGTCTTAAAGCTGGTTAACTTGGTACAGGACTTGGAGTTGAACGTATGGTTGGACTTTACAACCTCTAATGTTCACACTCTCTAAACCTAGAAGAGCATTTTAAAAGGCTAATAAAACTAGTCGTAAAGGGTTAAACATGTCGTTATATTGGTGTTCTTATTCTATTACTGAGTTGGAACTCGTGGAGAATGTGTAAGGGAATGATATGCAAATATTGATGTTTAAGGAAAGCATAGATATATAAGTATTATGTCTATTTTGTATTAATATGTATAAAGTTGTTTAAAGCAGAATTTAAAATTGGGCAATTCAGTAAAATAATAATACTTGTTAATAAAATGCATGAAATTATTATTCGTAGTGTCTGTGTGTAATTTAATCAATTCTGATTTAGACTAAGCCTGGATGAAACAATGTTTTAGACAGTAGATTAGTCATGGAAGCCTTGTTAACATACTATTAATAATGAATACTATTTGATGAAATAATGTAAATTTGGTTAAAACTTACAATTTTTGAATATTAACCCATTTTTCAGACTTCCTTGCTATTAGATAGGTAATTTCGTCTTTTGTTTTTCTTTTTCCTTCTTATTGACAAAGTCTTGCTGCTTGCACTTTTTTTTTGTCCATTTTGTTACTATTATTGCATCAGTAGTAAGTGTCGTTAATTAATCATTAATATTTTGCACTTATACTCTTATTTTGTGATGGTTGGGTGTTGATGTCATCATTTTTAGTTGTAGGAGCAATCAAAAATATCGAACTCAAATTGTATTTAATTGAGATTTATTTAAAAACCTAAATTATCGATCATCTTTATATAAATAACTCATTGTATCCTTACATCGGGTTGTTCATTACACATCTATCCTTACATCGGGTTGTTCATTACACATTTTTCGTAAAGTTCGATGTCGCTAAGGTCGAGTTTAAGACAGTCCACTCGTTCTCTTCTCCAAGCTATTTGTTGACATTGTTGAAAAGGGGTAAATAAGAGAACCCCAGTGGCTCAGCGGTGAATGTGTAGGCTTACGACACTAATATACGGGTTTCGATACCCGTGGTGGGCAGAGTACAGATAGCCCATTGTGTAGCTTTGCGCTTAACAACAGCCAATAGATAACAATAGAGGACAAAGATATTTGTATATTTTATAAGTTATTTGTAAAGTTTACAGTATTTATTTATTTGTTACTTATAGCAAACAGGCATGTATCCTAACATTGAGGACTGTCAGCGAGATTTTACTAGCACATTTTCGTTGTTGCCTATGAATATCGCTGATCAACCTTCTTGTACCACTGTTGCATTGCCATCTGTTGTCAACCAGAATTACTACTCTCAATGTAACTCCAGTTTGGCTGGAAGATTCCACGGCACACAAGTCAGTGCTAACGACCATTACTCAGAAGCACTGGTGCAGAATCCAACTTTGAATTCACCATCACCAGACTTAGTAAATTTCACTTACTCTTCTCTTTCTAATGGTAAGTAATTTGGCAGTTAATATCGAACACAGAATTCAAATAACTTTCACTACCATAACTGTCCAGTTTAACAAACATATATATTGTAATAGCTTTCTCTTGTTGGCCTTTATCTAATTCTAACAATCTATAATACGATGGAAACAAAGTGTTCTCGTATAAACTCAGCTTTTTTTGTGAAATGTTTTAATGAAATATTGTATAACCATCAACGGGTTTCATGAATTAATAGTCGTTCTTCAGGTTTATACATTATAACATAAAATCTTGTTATAACATAACATAATATCCTGTTAGTTTTGTGTCTTTGTTCAAATTTCCATTTCGCTTAAGATTATGTTATCTTTCAAACTTACAGAATCTGTTTACGGCTGATAAACTATTAATTTACTGTTTGCCAACAGAGAACAGTAGAACAGTAATAATTGCCAAAATTACGTATTTTATTTTGTCTATGGCAAGAGTTCCCAAACTGGAGGCCACGAACGCCCCGTGGGCTGTAGAAAAGTGTCACGATACAGGCGTAGCAAATATACAAAATACACAGTACTGTTAACGTTCTCAGCATCTATAGATTCATGAGAGGAAGGAAGTTTCACTCAGGATGCTGAATGTTCTGGGAGTTCTTGTGCTGAGAAAGTTTGGGAACCTCTGGTCTATACCAGTCTATAGTACTGTTGAGATGTTTTTCTAGATATTGCAAAACTTTGTAATTTTGATATCATGTTTTAAAATTTCACGATGCGTTTTGTAATATATTACTGTACCAAGTGTGTAATTATGAAACTCATGCACTTAATTTTTAGCCGCGGCTGAGTGGTTCATAGAACGGCTCTGAGTTTTGTTTTGTGTTTTTTTGTTGTTGTTGTTGTTTGTTTGTTTTCAAGTACAAACTTTTAGCTCATAGCTCCATCATCTGTGGACCGATTTGAGATCTAATTACAGCTTTGGACTCAGTAGGTCAAACCCTTTAGATTGATGTATTTAACCACGCCCAAGGTCTCATAGATTACTTTATTCTAATCCTGCATAAAATAATTTCAGTTTTAGGGTATACTGGTAATAAAATCGAATCGGGTATACACGCGCCCCATGCTTGTTATTGCTGGCGCACAAAAATATAGCTAATAAAAAGGGAGTAAAAAAAGGTCTTATAGATTAATTTACTCTAATCCTGCCTAAAATAATTTCAGGTGCTCGTGTTTTATGCAATTATATATTTAACAGAAAATGGTACTAAAAACAAAGCGATAAAAGAAACGATTATACAAATAAACAAAACAACGGTATTGTGAAAGCATGCTCATTTAATGTAACAGATAATAAAAGTATCTCTGCAAAAAAGAAATTACTATATATTTTTAGATGGTGACAATGTAAGTATTTAATTATCATTAGACTCATTCCTATGACGTGTTTTGTTTTTCTTTGAGATACCCCCCCCCAGTGACTCAACGGTAAGTCTGAAGGATTATAACGCTAAAAACCGGGTTTCGATAACCGTGATAGGCATAGTACAGATAGGCCATTGTGTAGCTTCGAGCTAAACAGTGAACATACGAAAATACAATGTTATTTTCGATTAGAGTATCGCTTATTCGCGATATTCATACACCTATAAACAGTATTAAGCTACACGAAAAGTGCCCCCAGTGGCACAGCGGTACGTCTGCGGACTTACAACGCTAGAATCCGGGTTTCG
>NW_013666421.1:58992-60382 GCF_000517525.1 Limulus polyphemus
AATCCGGGTTTCGATACCCGTGGTGGGCAGAACACAGATAGCCCATCGCGTAGCTTTGTGCTTAATTACAAACAAACAAACTATACGAAAAGT
Organism: Limulus polyphemus; assembly: GCF_000517525.1. Classification (NCBI taxonomy): domain Eukaryota; kingdom Metazoa; phylum Arthropoda; class Merostomata; order Xiphosura; family Limulidae; genus Limulus; species Limulus polyphemus. The sequence continues at coordinate 59,086 of NW_013666421.1, forward strand.
AAAGTAAATAACCACTCGTACAGTCATAAAACTGATATGTTGATTATGGTTTCCTTATGTATCTTGATTAAATACTAATTACCCACTGCAAACCTTTTGTTCTTGGTTTTCTATTTCTAAGGAGAATCTACTAATGTAGGATCGGCAGTAGCAGCCTCTTTGGCTACATTGACTAATGACCCAGAAGCAATTGGTGATGGAACGATGGAAGTGACATACGGGCCAGAATTTTCCGAGTTCTTTTATTCAACGAATACTAGCATGCCTTTTGCCAGCAACCAGGCAGAATATTTCTTAACAGACTTGCTGGCTGATGACGATCTACAGCTGATAAGTATGCCTCCTTCCACTGAATGTGAGTTACTAGGGCTCCATTTCGAAATTCTCGTTTTGTTTGTTAAAGATATCCTGTTCCTCACGTATTTTTAAGACTTAAAACACCCAGTTTTTAATTATTTAAAGTGAGTATAAACAATACATTCTTAGTTTCTCACTTGGTCATTGATTTTTTTACCTAACACAGAATTGAGTTGTAAGACCTTTCACCAATGAGCAATGAATAAATTGTTTTACGTTTGTTCACTGAAGCACATTCTACTCAAAATTGAAGAATATTAAAAAAAAACGGTTAACTCCATCAAGAAAGTCATGCGAAGTGTTGTTTTTTTTATTAGATCACGGATATCACACACAACTGAAAACCTCAGAAGAAAAAGCAGAAATCGGTAACAATTCAGCTGTTTCATCAATGAGGATGAATAGAGTACCATCTATATCAGATGCAGTGAGTAAACCATAATGATTTTCATTGTTCAATAACGAATTTGCTCTGTTATTGCTGTTTCCTAGCATGAGACATTCATTAAAGAAAGGTATGGATATGATCTAATAAGAGAAAACCTGCAGAAACATTATATATGTGTTATTTCATAACTTAATTTCTAGTTGTGCTGTAGACCAAAATAGCTTAAAATAACCATACCTGAGAAACTGGATGTATTTAGAAAGGTATGTAGCAATATTTACAAGAAAAGATCATCTTATTCCTGCAGAATGAAAGGTGCAATCTGAAAGACTTGCACATGATCCATGAGCTCCTACAGTGCCTGATTTTAGGTTGCCGTCACAGAAGTTCTGTTTAATTAATACTTAAACATGTGCATGGAATGACAAACTAAAAGTTTAACATTTTTTGCACAAGTATAATAAGAGCTTATTTTTAATTAGGCCGCTTATGCATTTCACAATGCAGTTTTTTTTCGTGATAATAAATAACAGCTTAAAAATTGTTTTTATC
>NW_013666421.1:60392-72279 GCF_000517525.1 Limulus polyphemus
GCTAAATTAGGGACGGCTAGCCCAGATAACCCTCGTGTAGCTTTGCGCGAAATTCAAAACAAACAATATTTTCCATAAAGTTAAAATATTAAATTATTGTTTATCTGTTAATGTGAGACTGTGTTGTGGTGGTTTTTGTTTTTGTTGTTGTTGTTGTTGTTTATCAGTGCACTTTGTATGAAATACAATTAATGTAAAGTGTCTCAAAATATTTTTCTTCTTTCTCATTTAGTCCTTGCAAATTTCTTATGTTAATATATTTGATGCATTGAGACAAATTGTATTCAGAATTTTATTTCTATGTTATCTTGAGATAAATAATAAAACTACTGTTCAATTTTAAACAGCTGTCGAGCACACTACTTGCCGATATAAGAATTAGTGTTGAACATAATTCAAATATCGATTAACTCTGGTTTCTTTCAGGAATGGTTAGATTCTTCCTCAGACACATCTTCTTACCACGATGACCAACAAGCTTCTTTCCACAAGGAATTAAATACTTATCTACCCGCCACACCAGATTTAAACAGAATACCTTTATCTGGAAATACTTCTAAACTCTACCACCCTCCTATTGCCCAGAAGAAATACAAGTTGTTTGGTCATCGACTACAAAATATTCAAAATGGGGTAGTTAAGCTTCTCTACTTAGAATTTATATTTGTGCTGGGTGATAATTCATGAAGTTAGTAGACCAAACTTCCATTAAATGCCAAACCTTATGGTTTGGTATATCTTTCAAACGTTTTATTTCAGTTTAATCATTGTGTTTCATTTTATTTTTAATTTTACAGAATGACAGATAGATGGGAAGGTAGGTCGGTGTCACTTGTTTTAAAAATTCTGCTTTCCAGTGTGTAAAATGTTTGTTTCACAAGTTCAAGTTAATTACAACACTAAGTAAATTGAATCTGCTACATTTTGGTGTCTCTGTGTGTGCAAATATATATTATTGTGATTTTAATTTTACAAACTGATGACACCGTTTATCAAACTTAATTATAATAAACTGATTTTTAATTGGTTTATAAATTACTATTCTTACAGGGTTCAGGCAATGACTTTGGAAACTTAACACCAGCAGAGACACCTATTAAAAACCTACATTACTTGTCAGGAAATGATCCAGCAGGAGTTACTTATCCTTATCCACCAACAGGAGGAGTAGAGATCTCAGACCACAACAGCCAGACATATTGTGGAATAAACCTATGTAGTACAATGAAAGGGTCATTTCCCAATAGCTTTCATCACATTGATAATGAGTATCTTCCGCTGCAAGGGATTAGCTGTTCTCACAAGCCTATTATGAGGGACAAAGTTAAGGGCATCACGAAAGAGCATAATCAAAGAACAAAAGACGAAAAATGTGCAAGAATCCTGAAGCTACCCATTTCAGTCTCTGAGATAATCAATCTTCCCATAGACGAATTTAATGAAATGATTTCCAAGTACGAACTGACCGAGTCACAATTAACCCTAATAAGAGATATTCGTAGGCGAGGTAAAAACAAAGTAAGTATGTCAAAACATACAGTTCAAATAATTTAGAAGAAAATTTCCTTATAAGATAACTTTGGCACTTTTAATTTAAAATTTAGAATAGGAAATCTCAAGAGGTCCTTTAAAAGTCATTCAGACCAATAATGAGTCAAGTTTCTACAGGTTATTTTATCTATAGTTAATACCCTCTGACTTCTCACATCTGTTTCACATTTTCGTAAAAGTAATTAGCAATTTATTATGTGTGGCGTGTTAAGTTTTTGATGTGTGAATTTCTTGTCTGTTTCTTTGAAATGAAGCATAAAGCTACACAATGGACTATCTGTGCTCTGACCACCACGGTTATCGAAACCCGGATTCTAGAGTTGTAAGTTTGCATACATACCGCTGTGCCACTGGGGGGCGTGTGTGAATTTCTAACAAACATCTTATTTCTTTAAATTATTTCCATAGTACATCTCTTATCAAAGGCATATAGGTAGGATGCAATGTAATATTTGTGTAATGACCTCCTCAAAAGGAATAATAAAAAATTATGTTCGTATTCTATGTATCTTTTTACATTAGACCAAATAGGATGATATCAAAACATTTTCCAATTTTTCGTGAAAATTTAAAAATATTACATGTGAGTGTACACCAATGTTCCCTCTATTTTTTCAGTCCATGTGCGGAATGAATTTTTTTCATGTGTACCAGTATCATATATATAATGCAGCCTTTTTTTTATATATATGCTTTGCAAAGTCTCTAGATCACTAATATTCACGGATATTCCAAGTATTTTAGCTCTAATTTTATAAACTTACATGATGTTAACGTTTGCATCCTCTAACTAACATCTTAATAAGACCATTGAAAATATAACTTACAATAATAACATTATCAAGAGAGTCATACAACTCTTTGGAAACAAAATTATAATTTTCTATGAGTAGCCCACCAAACATGCTCGCCCTTTCAGTCGTGGGGGCGTTATAATGTGATGGTCAATCCCACTATTCGTTGGTAAAAGAGTAGCCCAAGAGCTGGCGGTGGGTGGTGATGACTTTCTGCCTTCCCTCTAGTCTTACACTGCTAAATTAGGGACGGCTAGCGCAGGTAGCCTTCGTATAGCTTTGCGCGAAATTCAAAACAAACAAACACACAAACAAACCTATGAGTAGATGTATATATCACCAGTTGATGCTTCATGTTGAAAACCGTATCTTATTTCCAATTTAGTGCCAATTTAGTATATTGTTATGAGATGGTGTAATAATTCATTATTTTCCATACAGGTAGCAGCACAGAACTGCCGAAAAAGAAAACTTGACCAGATAATCACTCTGCAAAAAGAAATGGATGCTCTGCATGCTGAAAAGTTGCAACTGGAGGCAGAACAACAAAATAAGTTAAATTATCAACAGATGGTACAAGCAAAATACACACAGCTTTATGAGTATATCATGAATAAATCCACTGTTCCATGCGGTCAACATAGTCACCTAGATTGTGCTTCAACAAACAGTCTAGAGATTGATTTGTTTCCCATTTGTACAAACAATACTGAAATTGATAAATCAACAATGGATCATGAAGAAGTACAAGATCATCAGAAATCAAACAAGAATAGATCTGTGTCTTAAAAATTAACATGAACATCATATTAAAGTGATACTTAACCTCCACAGTCCGTTATCTTTTGTGGTTTAAGATATTACTGATTATATTTTTACGAATCAAGAAATGAAGATACCCTTTGTATTGAAAGAAACTTTATTTTTCAGCAAGAAAATTAATTCTTGGTTTGTGAAAGTCTGATCCTGCATAGTTCAAAATATAATTCTTAAGAGGAAAAGGTGTGTAAAAAAAAAAACGTAGTTTTCTATGAATATGTATTTTTTAAAAGAAAAATAACTAGTTTTTCTTACCCTGTTCGTATAGGTTTAGAAAAATTGCTAGTTTCGGTTCAAATGTAATATCTGCTCCATAGCTCCTGAAAGTGGATACTGTATACTACATAATTGAATGAATTAAATATCTTTGTAGCTGTACTCCATATATAAAATAGAAAAGACTTTCCATTAGATTCAAAAATCAGGTATAAACTAAAAAGGTATACATGTAGTTTTGTAAGAAGACAATTTCATAATGATGTATCATACAGATTATTGTTATACCCCACCCACAGCTGCTAAGTTCACATTATTATCAAATAACTATATATGTCTTAAGAACTTGAGGTAGAACCGGTTAAAAGAGATAAATTGGCCTATTGTTTTTGTCCTATTATCGTTATTAGTAAATTCTAAATAATTAGTCAGGGAATATTTCACCAAATTATCTGGAATTATATTTTCAGTTTAATGTACAATAGGTATTGCATATTATATCATTTTCTTAGGGAAATTTTTATATCAGAAGTGCCTTCATACACACACACACACACAGATATATATATATATATATATTTGTGTGTGTTATCTGAGTAATACACTGAGTTAAAAGCCTGAACAAAATATTAAGTTTTAAGGAGATAAATAAACATTCTTTACCTATTGCTATGTCATTTTCAACTGAAAACTAAACATTAATGGCAAAAACGTTGGATGGTCTTCAAGATGATAAGGAGAAAATTTTTAATTTCTTTGACAATTGGGCCCATGTTCAACATTAACAGCCGAGTAGATTTTATCTGTTGATAGTATTATTTTAAATCAGTTTTAGTTTAGTTGATCTCATTACAAGTACACTAAAAGTAACCCGAATATTCTTTTATCTTCATTTAACCATTACCCCCGAATAGGAAATTTTATTCCCAATATTACAAACTTATCATTTGTTGTGTGCAGAATAAGTACAGTCTCATATAAACCTTATTTGTATTACTTAATTTTAATATTTTTAATTCTTGAACAGCCTTTCAAATCATGTTTTTCTCTATTATGATTAAACTATATTCGTTTGCAGAACCAAAAAACAAAAACTTATTCTAAATAAAAATATTGGTCATAATCGTATAAAAACTGATGCTAATAATTAAGTTAAAAAAAACATTAGTGCTGATATTAAGTAAAGAAAACATTAGTGCTTTTGAATAGATAAACATATTTAATACTATAGTTCTACAGATTTGGTATAACTTGAATTAACAACTGTTGCTTCCGTTAATTATTTGTTCTCCAATGTTGAATAATGTCTATTAAAATAAGATGCACTTCCAAGACTTAATATTTAATCTTTTTTTATAAATGTATTACATAAAGAAATTAGAATTATTTTTAAATGAAAAGATTAATACTTAGATTGTATAACTAATTAATGGATTACATTTATCAAGAACACTATATCCAGATGAAGTTCTAGGCATCGTTTGGCAGGAACTTAGAACAATCTAACCAAGTTGAAGCAAATTGTCTAATAGCTCTTTTAGGGACTTCATAGTGTAGGAAGGAATACTTGAGATATGGAATACATATATTCCTTTACAAGTTCAAAATATTTAGACAAATGAGATAACTTAAGACTTTTATCGTCAAGTCAAAAGAGCTCATGACTTTCTGAAATTAATGTTTTCAGAAGCAGAAAGAACACATTAGTTGATGTACGTTTGTTCACAGCATAACTTACTTATCTTAAGTTAAGTTTGAAAAACAGGTCACTATTTAGAAAATGATCAACAAATAAACGCTCAACAATACACAGAAGGTGTTGTTTCTCACCTTTTTTCTTGGGAATTTACATTCATGTATGCTACAGATATACGCCAAATAATGCAGTATGAATTAAATCTGTGAGCAAAATCCTGTGTGTAATTTTTGGAAACTCTCGAGTTTTTAATGTATATCTTCTTTGTTTCGTCGTTACACCAAGCCTGAAATAATTACAAAGGTCTGAAAACTCAGAATATAGGTAATCTCATTGCTGCTATTAGATATGTTTAGTTTACTTCTTGTTACATTTATTATATCAACTGAAACTATTATCCGATGAAATATTTTTTATGCACAAAGTATTTTACTCAGAATATAAAAAAGCTGTTATAATTGTTTCAACGAATGTGTTCTACGTAATCAACTGATAGAACGATAACCAACAATGGATATTTTATTAATACTTTGATAATGTATATTAATCTATGCAATGATAAAATTAAAATAAACATTTTCAGTTGATATTGTCTTAAGTATCTTACCCCGATAGACCTTCAAAATTATGAAATGCTGTTTATTTATTTATCTGTTGATTTTTTTTTATTTCTTTACAAAAGCTTATGGTTCTGTCATACAATAGTAACATTTCAGACAGTATCACTATTCCCAATCCGTAAATGTTGTTCAATAGGAGTTGAAATGGTGGTTAACATTTTTCGAAGATAAATTCCTATTTTAAATATTTCTTGGTTTCTCTCTATATATAGTGTATATAGTAAGATAACAGTAATTATAGATTGAACCGAAGTCATGGTCAATGGCTTTATACACGGGATGGAGTGCTCAACATATGCATAGGGATGTGTGTAAACAAACTCCACACCACTCTGAATAGTAAGTTAAAATAAGGAATCGATAGTAAGAAAGCTGTGATTACGTGGAAAGACGTGATAATATAATTGCTGAACTCAACAGGAAAGCACAAGTAGATCATGCTTACAGACGAAAAAGAGATGCCCCTAGATTTAAACAATTTGACTTGAAATAAACAGGATAATTAGAAGAAAGAATTAGAAGTTATTATACACAGTGTTTCATTAACATGGATTTACTACATGACATAGCTCTTATTTTTAGAGTACAAGTTATCAAGTATAAAACTGTTTATTAATTCGTGATCACTAAAAGAACTAGCACTTCCTTTAACTCTAGTTATTGCTAATAAAGCACTTTTAAAAAACTCTAACTACCACATTCTTCCCCCTCTCACAAACAAGGCCTACCCTCGAGCCTTATCTGAAGGTATGGAAGACAACTAATTGGACGTCAGATTTTTTCTGTGGTATTCTAATTTTTTGCATTCTAAAACTCTCGAACGAAGAAGATTATTCTACCAACTGAGATAAAGAGTTAACCCTCTAAAAATTTTTAATAAAGCATTTTTCAACTATGACTAGCTGCCTTCCCTCTCATCTTACAATGCTAAATTAGTGACGGTTAGCGCACATAGTCCTTGTGTAGCTTTGCACGAAATTCAAAAAACAAACAAACATCTTTATCCAGTTTGTTTCTTGTTTTTAGTTTTACCTCAGTGGCCTCAAATTACTTTTTTGTTATGCCTAACACTACCATTTAGTAATCCTAGCGCTAAGCAATGGAACACTCCTAAATCTACGAATAAAACTACAAGCACAAGTCTACTAATATTATACACTTGAATAATACAGGCTTGATCTTATTTCGTTTCAAGAATTTTTTTATTAAAAAAATAAAAATGAAAATAAAATATGAGGAAAATTACCAATGGTATAAACAAAAACAAATCAGATAAAGTAAACTTCAGAAACATAAGTTTAAACCCCAGTGGCTTAACGGAAAGATTCAGGGCTTATAACGCTCTAATTGAGGATTCTATCCCGCGACGCACACAGTGAAGGTAGTCCATAGTGTAATTTTGCACTAAAACAAACTTAAGTGTCATTTTTATATCGAATGTCGCGTCATCTACTGGTCAGATTTGTTATTTCTAAACTGCTGCAGTTATTAAAGCTTACGCCTAATACAAGTACAGAAAGCCCACCTCTCGAAAAACACTTCAAAGTTTCAAAACCTCAATTTCTTTTGTCAGTTTTAAAATTTTAATTCCTAATCAAAACCTCTTTTAGATAAAGTATAATTAGTTTTACGTATTTCGTTTAGTCTTTGGTAAAAATTATTTTTAATGAATAATTTTAAAATAAAACAGTTTTTTAAGTACGACCAATTAGTTTAAAAGTATTATTACTATTGTATTTAATATTGTGCTTAAAATGTAAAACCTACTAATTGTATAATTGTTATTGCTTTGTCGAACTTAGTTTATATTTAATGAAAATAATAAATTTGTTTCGGGTTTCAAAATAATGTCTAAATCATTCTGTAATTTAAAGACACAACCTAAGTTGTAAAAATTAACAAGCTAAACATTGGACAAAATTTCATTACCTAATTTAAACCAATAAGAACCATTTCCCTTGTATTTTCAACAACTTTTGTTCCCTATGCATATAGTAAAGTGGTTTTTAAACAAGTAACCTTATAAAAATCCATGTACCCCCAGTGGCTCAGCTTATAAAGCTAAAAGCAGGGTTTCGATACCCGTTTTTAGCACAGCACGGATAACTCATTGTGTAGCTTTGTGCCTCACAACAAACAAAGGGACCCCGAAAGGCGGAAAGTAAACCAGTATAAGAGAAGAAAAAGTAAGCAGTTTTATAGAAAATCAATCAATTTACGGTAAAACGAAAATAATTTTTGGAATTTTTATTCATTGTTCATCGTTAAGAATTTGATGTTTTGAAGTGCTTTCCAATAAGCTTTAAAAATAACAACAATTAGAAATGACAAGTCATACCAGTAAATTGTGCTATATTCTATATCAAACAACACTTAAAGTTGTTTATTCTCGTGCAAGGATATTTCTGCCAAGATTGAAATTAAAGCAATGATAAAATATTATTATATATATATATATATGTACCAAAATCTAACGCGACATTTATTTCAATGGCTATAATCTGTTATCTGTCATTGGAATTCCTCAGCACATAATAAGCACATTATACAAGTGAATATGCTACTTCAAAATTGGAGTGTCGATCCCCGCGACAGACACAGCGCAGCTAGTCTACTGTATATTTTTGGGCTAAAACAAACTTAGGTGCCACCATTTTTATATCGAATGTCGCGTCACCTACTGGTCAGATTTATTATTTCTAACTGGTGAATCTTTTTAAAGCACTTCAAAATATCAAGATCTTAATTTTTGTCGGTGGTGAAACATATGATCTCTAATTTTTTTTGGACCTTTCTGTAATCACTGCTTTATTATTAAGCACAGTAGTACTTAATAGTAGGGATCAACAAGGTTTCCAAATAATTCACGCACCGAAAATCCACCCTATTGAATTCCTAAGCTGAAAACCGACCATTCAAAGTATTGATTGCGGTATACTATGAGTATATATATACTAATAATACGCTAATAAGGTCGCTAACGTTTCTGGTATAACGATTCAAACATTTCTAAAACATCAACTTTTTTGTCTACTACCTACCTGATCACGTCAGCGAGACCAGCCCCTAGACGGCTCGGACTATCGCTACAAGATTTCTCCAGCTTACTTGACTAGTCATTGAGTATTCACTTTTGATATTCCAATAAATATATGTAGAATTTTTTATAAATGGTAAATATATCAGTCACGTCCTTAAATATCTTTGAACCCAATTTAACCCAACAGATGGCGCTTTATATCGATGGCTATACACACGACATTTTCCAAAGGTAAAGTATATACTTTATACAGGTAATACATAAAAATGTTGGTACAAAAAGCAATGAAACAAGAATTAAAACCACAATCACAAATTTATGAAATGTAATCCCTACTTTGGCAGCTTTTACCTATACAAAACTGGCAAAGCATTCAAATTAGACAGTTTTGAAACAATGATCCCAGATTGCTTGAAAAAAAAATCCACGAATTTCAGGTGGAAACTGTAATAACACTTGTCTTTCATCTTTAAATGTATATAGAGAAATGAGAGTTATGTATATGTAGTTTTAAAAAGATCATCAGTAATATTTAGTGGGCGTTATTCCTACTAAAACGTTAATGTAAAATTGAATCATTGTGGTGCTGAGTACATGTTTTATCACCATGGCAATAGCTTTATCGATCACGATAAACGCCAAATGTTTATGATATATTTTAATATTTCTGTAAGCCCAAGCGAATTATTTTGTTATCATAAGTAAATAGTATAATAGTTTTCTCAACTGTATTAATTTAAAGTTATTTATTATAAAATAATGTTTACTGACGACTAAATTAAATACGTAAAATTGATTATACTTTATCTGAATTTTGATTGTGTAGGTATTATAAGACAGTGATTAAAGAAAGGTCCAAGGTAGTGTAGGTATTATAAGGTATTGATCACAGAAAGGTCTAGGGTTGTGTAGGTACTATAAGACAGTGATTACAGAAAGTTCCAGGGTTCTGTGGGTATTATAATACAGTGATTACAGAAAGGTCCAGGGTTGTGTAGGTATTATAATGCAGTGATTACAGAAGGGTCCAAGGTTGTGTAGGTATTATAAGACAGTGATTACAGAAAGGTCCAGGGTTGTGTAGGTATTATAAGACAGTGATTACAGAAGGGTCCAAGGTTGTGTAGGAATTATAAGGCAGTGATTACAGAAAGGTCCAGGGTTGTGTAGGTATTATAATGCAGTGATTACAGAAGGGTCCAAGGTTGTGTAGGTATTATAAGGTAGTGATTACAGAAAGGTCCAAGGTTGTGTAGGTATTATAAGACAGTGATTACAGAAATGTCCAGGGTTGTGTAGATATTATAAGGCAGTGATTACAGAAAGGTCCAAGGTTGTGTAGGTATTATAAGGCAGTGATTACAGAAAGGTCCAAGGTTGTGTAGGTATTATAAGGTAGTGATCACAGAAAGGTCCAAGGTTGTGTAGGTATTATAAGACAGTGATTACAGAAATGTCCAAGGTTGTGTAGATATTATAAGGCAGTGATTACAGAAAGGTCCAAGGTTGTGTAGGTATTATAAGGTAGTGATCACAGAAAGGTCCAGGTTTGTGTGGTTATTAGAAGACAATGATTACAGAAAGGTACAGGGTTGTGTAGGTATTATAAGACAGTGATCATAGAAAGGTCCAGGGTTATGTGATTAATCAGAATTAAATCACCCACATCTGTTCCTCATAATTGCAAATGGTTTGTCTGTTTTTTCTTTCCATTTTAACACGTAGGTTTGATTCTTCCATTTAATCATTTTTATATATTAATATATATATATGTGTGTGTGTGTGTGTGTGTTTGTTTTTATGTTTTTTCTTTATATATGAACATGTAGATTTTCACATCAAACAACATACCAATTAACTCCACCACTAAGAAACACTTACATCTTTAACCAAACCATACATGTAGTGTGATCCTATCTGTCTGTTCGTTTCTATTACAGTTTTGACAGGTTTTTTTTTTCAACTTGATATACACTGGCCTCTATAATATAACAAATTAATTTACCTTTAATATGCTCTTCTTTTATAATGTCAAGTAATCATGTTGTTCCAATTTATTAGAGAAAAATTAAATATAAAGTTATATGCAATGATACGATGTTTCATTAAATTAAGTTAAAATGTGTTTGATAAACATATAAAAACTTAACATTCAAATGATATTCAAACCCTCGTGAAAAAACAATGTTAAATTATTTATGTAAAAAAGGAAATACCGTAATGTATTTTTGTTTTGTTATCCGTTAACTCTCACATCTTTTGCTAACGTCTAACTAATCAAGATCAGTTCAACCGGACACGAAGGTTTTCCCTAGTGATATTGGAGTGTGTTTTCTTACAAGGGCATGAAGATAAGATAAGCCCTCATCTTCTCCCATCGAGAAACACTCCATCGTGTGACCTTGTTATAGAACCTTTTTTTAACAAAATACCAGGTTTCCATTTGAATTATTTCTAGCCTTATTTATTTGGTTACATATTTGTTTGCTTTTTTACTCGTTGTTAAGCGCAAAGATGCACAGTGAGCCCACTACAGGATCGAGCACGGAATTTTAGTGACATGAGCCCTCAAGCTTATCTATTAGAACAGGGGAGAGGCGTTGGCTTCGTAATAGTTAATTATAAATATAGTTTTCCAACTAAACCAGTTTCAAGATTTACTTATTTATTGTTTCATTCAATATATTCGACATATTTTAAGTTTTAGCCGTTGTATTTAAATCCTTTTTTTGATATTATTAGCTTAAATCAATTTTTTAAAGGTTGTAGAATAGACTACACAGTTTAATGATTTTTAATAAAAATGTTTCACAGAATAAATAACAAACTACATAGCACAAAATTTACAAATATGTCATTGAATGGATAACAAGATTACATAACATCAAATTTACAAATACGTCACTGAATGGATAACAAGATTACATAAAACAAAATTTACAAATACGTCACTGAATGGATAACAAGATTACATAGCATCAAATTTACAAACACGTCACTGAATGCATAACAAGATTACATAGCATCAAATTTACAAATACGTCACTGAATGGATAACAAGATTACATAAAACAAAATTTACAAATACGTCACTGAATGGATAACAAGATTACATAGCATCAAATTTACAAACACGTCACTGAATGCATAA
>NW_013666421.1:73279-73953 GCF_000517525.1 Limulus polyphemus
GTTTTGAAGTGCTTTCCAATAAGCTTTAAAAATAACAACAATTAGAAATGGCAAGTCATACCAGTAAATTGTGCTATATTCTATATCAAACAACACTTAAAGTTGTTTATTCTCGTGCAAGGATATTTCTGCCAAGATTGAAAGTAAAGCAATGATAAGATTTTATTATATATATATATATATATATAACAGCTAACAAATCTAACCAAAATCTAACGCGACATTTATTTCAATGGCTATAATCTGTTATCTGTCATTGGAATTCCTCAGCACATAATAAGCACATTATACAAGTGAATATGCTACTTCAAAATTGGAGTGTCAATCCCCGCGACAGACACAGCGCGTAGCCCCCAGTGGCACAGCGGTATGTCTGCGGACTTACAACGCTAGAATCCGGGTTTCGATACCCGTGGTGGGCAGAGCACAGATAGCCCATTGTGTAGCTTTGTGCTTAATTACAAACAAAAAAACAAACAGACACAGCGCAGCTAGTCTACTGTATATTTTTGGGCTAAAACAAACTTAGGTGCCACCATTTTTATATCGAATGTCGCGTCACCTACTGGTCAGATTTATTATTTCTAACTGGTGAATCTTTTTAAAGCACTTCAAAATGTCAAAATCTTAATTTTTTTGTCGGTGGTGAAAAATATGATCTCTAATTTTTTTTT
>NW_013666421.1:74953-76179 GCF_000517525.1 Limulus polyphemus
CAAGATTACATAAAACAAAATTTACAAATACGTCACTGAATGGATAACAAGATTACATAGCATCAAATTTACAAACACGTCACTGAATGCATAACAAGATTACATAAAACAAAATTTACAAATACGTCACTGAATGCATAACAAGATTGCATAACATCAAATTATATAAATATTTCGCTGAATAGATAACAGGATTACATTATATAAAATGTAAAAAATATATCACCAAATTAATAATATGACTCCATGCATATCAGTGTATCGTGAAAGCGGTAACAAGAGTACATAATGTGAATTATAAACATGGAGCAGCTGGTGAATGATATGTTGTCATAGCAACACTTATTGATAATGACCGTTCAACACCGTATCATTCATGTGATAACACATTATCAAAATGGTCATACTAGCGACACTGACAAAATCCGTTTCTGCTGCATTTCCATCTGTTGATAAATCTAGAAAAACAGTATAAAAGAGGTTTAAAAAAAAGCCATACCTTCATTTCTGTCGCACAGAAGTTCTATTGCAGACTTTCAGGTAATGTGTTTCAATTCGTAAATTTCAAACCTTTAAATGTCATTTAAACATGGATGTATTAACGTAAAGAGGAATTTACAGCTTGAAAATACCACATTATCAAATAAGTTCTTCCACTTCTTTAAAAGCTCTTTGTCAAATAGAACTATATTATTGTTTCCTTGTTTGTTTTGTTTTCTGAATTTCGCGCAAAGCTACACGAGGGCTATCTGCGCTATCCGTCCCTAATTTAGCAGTGTTAAGACTAGAGGGAAGGCAGATGGTCATCACCACCCACCGCCAACTCTTAGGCTACTCTTTTACCAACGATTAGTGGGATTGACCGTCACATTATAGTCAGACGAAAGAAGTGGGCAAGTGATATGATGACCAAGCCTCTGGACTTTTGGAAGACCGTATTGTTGTCAGACGAATCAATATTCGCTCTATTTTCGGGCAGTGGAAGGATACGGGTCTGGAGAATGCCTCATCAAGAGTTTTGGCTCAACAGATTGCAGCCAACTGTGAAGCATGGTGATTTCAGCGTGATGGTTTAGGAAGCTATTTGGGTTGGTGGGAGATCGAGTTTAGTGGAGTGCGTTGGCAACATAAATCGTGCGAAATACGTCGAAGTATTGGAGGAAGGACTCTTGCCACTTTATTCCTCGGGTTTCGTGGACAAGAACACAACGTTGTTTCAGGAAGAT
>NW_013666421.1:77194-87621 GCF_000517525.1 Limulus polyphemus
ACTAGATATTAATTAAATTATAAATATATCAATTCATATGAATATGACTGAAAAATTTAATTTTTTCTGAAAAGGTGGTGTCTATTTAGTTGTGACCACGCTGTGTACATATATTGTTGTTAAGGCACACATCAACAATAATGTATCGACTTAATTATCGGTTTAGTTTGTTTGTTTGTAATTAAGCACAAAGCCATACAATGGACTATCTGTGCTCTGCCCACCACGGGTATCGAGTCCCGGATTCTAGCGTTGTAAGTCCGCAAACATACCGCTGTGCCACTGGGGGCTATCGGTTTAGCCTTTGTACCTGCGTTATGTGAATTCGTGAAATTATTAAACGCAAGGAAACTGGTAGTAAATTCGATTAACGCATATTCAATTACTCTATATACAACTTAAAACAGTATTAAAAGAGTCACAAATGAAACGATAAATAGGTTTTAAAGAAGTAACGTAATGTTTTGTAGTATACAATATCGCCCATTGAACTTTACATGTTTGAAATTAGATTATTGGATTATTTGCCAATAGGATTAAGGAATCTCATAGGAAGCTGATTGCGACTCGTCCTGTGTCTATATTGGTTCCTTTTTACGGAACCCTGTTTGTTATTTTTATTTGAAGGACTTCTTTTATTCCCCTACTGGTATGGCTTGACTCTCGAGGAGGATCTGTGGTACTTCTCCAATTTATATCTTTGGTACATAGCATTCTGTGTTTCATGATGGCTGACGATATCCGGTATTCGGCATTGTTCCTGAAATATAACCTTTTAATAGCCTCTTTTTTTTTTCGTCTCCCTGGTGTATCATTTACCACATTTACACTTAACTCCATATACGATATGTGTCTGCTCATAGCTAAGCACATGTTTTGTTTGTCATTATTATGAAACACAAAATCTCAGCTTTGTTTTCTTTGTTTGTTTTTTGAAACACACACACATGTATAATTTTACTAATTACATTTCAGGCGTCAACATGAAGGCTGTTTTCTTCTGCTTCTTTCTGATTTTGGCTCTGTCAGTTTGGCAAGCTGAAGCGGGTCTTTGTAAGACGGTGTGTGACAAAATTTGTCCTATCCCTGGCGTCTGCGACGTAGTATGTAAAGTTTTATGCACAGACCCTGTCAGCATGTGAGTTTTTGTTTTTTAAGGAAATTATAAGGAATAACATTAAAGTAACAGCTTTGCTAATGTACCCAAAGTAATTTTTGTGATTTTCATCAAACTCAGAAAAATAACATCGAGCCTATTCAATATTTGAAATAATAAAACTTCATCAAATTCAGAAAAATAACAACCAGCCTATCCAATATTTGAAATAATAAAACTTGTTTTCTTTCGATATATTTTTTTTATATAATCAACGTTTCAGAATTAATTTTGATATTTTTTCAGCACTCGTCTACCTCCAAGAAGGTTACCTTAAGGGATTACCACCGGTTAGTATTTTCTACCGTGATAATAAAGTGTAAATATTAGTTTAAACAGTTTAAAATTGCCTTACTCTGAACTGTCAAACTTTACGTGTGAATTTTGAAATGGATGAAAAATATTATTCACAAATATATGTATGTATGTGTATGTGTTATAGCTAAGCCACATCGGGCTATCTGCTGTGTCTACCGAGAGAATTCGAACTCCTTACTGCTGTCCCACAAGTAAAGTTTTCCAATTGCCGATAGCTAATCGTAACAATGCATGGAAAATGAGCGATTACGAAAAAATAAATAAATAAATTATTCTGAAAACTGACAGTCATTATGCCAGCGAAAGAGACGTAGTCATGTGTTAATTTATCTATACATTTCTTTTCCTAGTCAAAACGTGAATTTCAGTGAAGGAAAGATGACATAAGAGCCTTATCTAGTCTTTGACTCGCTACGTCCGCTGCAGTAGACTAGTTCGCCGAGTTCACGTCTTACCGATATTGCTTCTAAAAGCGAAGAAAATATATAACGAAAGCGCCATATAGTGGTGGAGCTTAATAAATCATTAAGGTCAGGCAAAATAACTTTATAGGCACTACGCTCACAATAATAACTATGAGACCTAGTAATCGTTCTACGACTAAAAAGATGAAAGCATGAGATTGAATGAATAACATATTTAATGCCAAAATCGAATTTTTAACCCGAAACATCGATTTTGCCAATAATAGTATCATTCAATGAATTTTTATGCTCTCATTTTTTTAGGCCTATACGTTATTCACCAAGTGTTTCTTCTTTTCACTTTAATTATACGATTTGGTGAGGAAAAGGAAAAATTCACAAAGAGATTTCCAGCTAATCAGCTGAATAATAATGGATAATTAATTGTCACATTTTATTCAAACACCTGTTTAAAATGTTTTATGGTCAATAATCGTGGCTTTACACCAAACTTCTACAGTCGTGTATTATCATTCTCTGCATACATTTGTAAGATAATTTCAAGTATTGGATGTTGAAAAGGAATTTTAGTTATGAAATTCATTCACAAGCTTTTTCAAAATAATAATAATTAACATTAAAATAACATTTTTCAGTAGTTTGAGCAACACATCGTATAAAGTTTAGACATACTGGTATCTTTAATTTTCAGAATATAGAGCCCCAAAATTGTCCAGAAAATGTATCAATATTTTCCATAAAACACTCATAGATATGTTGTAATGAAATGTGAAAAATTATTTTAAGATATTTTGTGCAACATTGTCATTAGAGCTGATTTCTCTAATGTATTGTTTTCAGTAATTTTATCAGTGTGTTGATTGATCATAATTTATCACTTTATATTTTGTTGTTTTTATATTTCAGATAAGACGTCTTATGTCTGACTACACTCTGTTAACATATGGAAACAATTATTCTTCTGTTGCCTTGATGCTGTTTCAAAGCGTTTAGTTAAAGTAATTGCAGGAATTTTATTAAATATCAAATAAATGCATTCATCGTATTTTTCATGTTGGGCTATTTTATTGATTTAAAATACAATAGATACATGCGAGGAAGCAAAGGATTAAAGATAACAATAATCCTTGAATTTGGTTGAAAATCTCCATTTTTTTTCCTTTTTTTTAGTAACAGAAAATAGTGACACTTGAGGTACTTGAGTGTAATAAAAAAAAGTTAAATCACGTTTTTATCACAGCCATGTGTCATTCCACATCAAATAAACAATGGATAAACAAATTACAATTAAAACGAAAGCATAAAGCTCCACTGAAGAGTAGTCTCTAATATTGACCTGATGAGGATTGAAACGGCTTTCCTCAGCCGAGGGTGATATAGAATTTAATACTTAGTGTCTGTTTGGTAGAGAGGAAAAATAGTCTCACTCAAGAATAATGATCTTCATTTAGAATGTTCTAGATGTTACACAAATGAAATCTGAAAACTGTTACATGAAAAGAAGTAATATTAATCTTAACATCAAAATCACATTGCACTCAGATTTTTACAGGCAAATCTTTAGTAAAAATTTAATATTTTGTGTACAAAGGACTTGTAATGTTTACTGAAAGCTTGCCGAATTTTGTGAAGATACACTTGCTACATTAGAAGCTATAGTATGGATACCTGGTGGTTACAGAGTGTTTGCAAATTGGTCCAGTTCGTAGAAAGAGGGTTAAAGTTATTTACCTTGCAACCATAATAGAATACAGAAGAGGCGACCTCTAGCTTCTTAGAGTCTTGTGTAGCAAGAAACAAGGCTCAGCTGGTGAGCTGAAAAGCCCCAAAAATTAAAAGTGGAAGCATTCTTTCACTTATGCTGAAACTGTAAATGAACCTTTTAATAATCCACAAATAGTCTTTCGTAACAAATAAAGCTACAATTCACTTAACAGGAAGCTAGCTAGCTATGTGTTTTTCGTTCTTCGCCGGTTCGTACGCCGAAATATTCACCGCTGAAGTTATATAATTTTTTCGTAAAAACACTAATGTCCGATGTGAATTCAATCCGTTGAAGTAAAATGGTTTGTAACATTCGAAAGTTATAAACGTTCCTGGTCAAATATCTGAAGTTCCCGATCAATAAGCGTTGAAACAATCACAGTTATAGCTACCGAGGTTTATAGCACACCAACTATAGCAAACCAATAATATATATACTGTCTTCTGGCGCATCGCGTTGGCTATATTTATAAGCGTGTGGAGAGTTTCTCGAAATTTCAGCTTACGCAACAATATAAACGATACACCAGTGTTTACGTACACACGTATATTGTTGACTCTTACACTAGAGAATTTTCTACAATTTTAGTGAATAGGCGGAAACTTCACAATACAGATTTAACAGTGTAAGTTATGTACATTTCAACAAATACATTTAACTTAAACAAACATCGATATTGAAACAGATGTATGATAATAAATCCGTCACATATCTTATTAAAAACTGATACCCCTATATACCCAAATCCTTTCTCTAAACTTAAATTCAATGAAATTTAAACATTTCTCTGTAGATATTTATAAATTCCAATACAAAATTCATATATATCGTTTACGTTACTCTGCTAATACAGCTAATACTCGTTTAGTCCTTGCTCAGAAGCAACTTACCAACAGCTTCACGAGGATCAAACTTAAACGTACCACCAACGTTTAGTGAAATCACAATTCTTGCATTTGCGGTTTCTTCTTGAGTGTTCGTCGATCCACAGATACGATTAAGTTATAACATGAAACTAATCTTTACGGCAGTATACCGTGTGGAGCGAGTGTTACGATTGAAGCAATAGTTTGTTGGACGACACCATGGCAGACACACAAGAGCTATTGAAGTTCGAGTTAATCGAGAACCATGATTAGAGTCTAAAAGAATACAACGTTTTCTAAAAGGGACCACTGCACAATCGTCGATTTTTTTTCTTTCTGGGAATATTTGAGAAACGAATCTTTTACCAGCTTCCAGTAAATGTTTATTACTGCGTGACAACTATAGGACTAAGGAGTTATATCATAATAACATAATCAGTATTAGATCTATAGTTATATATCAATCACCGACATTAACATTCCTCGTCAACGAATATGCTCGCTCTTTCAGCCGTGGAGGCGTTATAAAGTGACGGTCAATCCCACTTTTCTTTGGTAAAGAGAAATCTGACGGTGGGTAGTGTCTTCTTTCTAGTCTATCGCTTCCAAATTAGAGGTAACTAGTACAGATAATCCTCCAGTAGCTTTGCGTGAAATTCAACAAAGAGTCATTAACATTCAAACATTCTACCAATATAATAACTTTTATAAACTTTTCAAGTCTAGCATAATCATCGTATTAGTAGCTCCCTCTAACAAACAACCAATTTAACACATTGAAAATATAGCTTACAACACCACGAAATGCTAGTGGATTAACTCTTTAGCTCAGCAGAGCAACCGTCTAGTGTGCGTGAGAGCTTGGGGTTATATCCCAGCCAGCCTGAAGAGCCCTTGTATTGAGCGAAAGATCTCGTCAGTACTGGATATATGAGATATAGTATAGTTCACATATTATTATACAATATTTAAAGAATAGGAGATACCACATAAATATGGTAATTTGATATCTTAAAAGGTCCTTACAAGCAAGTGCTAGTAGGTTAATCATTTAGCTCAATTGGTAGAGCATTCACCTGATATTAGCAAGATCTTGATTTCAAAGTCGAGCTGAGAAAACCGTCCGTTTATCACGCCGATATCGCGGCCTTTGCAGTATCGAATGACACACAACTTGCATCAAACGACGGCACTTTCTGCCGCACAAGCAAGTTTGTCTTTTTAAAATTCTTCCAGCCACTTACATATATTTATATATAACGGATGATGCGCCACTTCAAGCATATGATTAAATTTCGGGGTAATTGGTAGAGATCGTGATGAGTAATAAAATCGAATCGGGTATATGCATTCCTACGTTTTGTATTGCTTGTACACAAAAATCATAATAACTGGCTGAAATTCCCATCTACGTTTGCTTGTTTGGCAAAGTGGCACATTAACTCAACATTACCAAATTTTATCCAATCGGAGCTCTCGGCTACAACTCCATAATAACCCGCATGTTTTACCCGCAGCACATTTCAGTTTTGAAAATGCCCAAATTGAAGTGAGCTTCTTTAGCTCAGTAGGCTAACAAAGCCAAAACCAAGAAGACAGTCCAAAGAGAACACCCAGAAATTCATAATAAAATTCACTGCTTTTACCATCACAATTAATAATTTGCAGGGTCATACAGTTGAATAAGCAAGGAAGATTATGTTTTTGAAAATCTTTGTTGTTGTTTTTTTTGCATGTTTCAGTCTGTAAGGATTCATTAGGGAAAACATTTGAACATAAAAATATACAGAAGTCAAAACGCTAATCAAGTAATACTTGAAGGAGATGATCAAATATACATAAAAATGTTGTTTTCGTGAAATACTAGAAATATGCTAGTCATTCTCTTTACATATATTGTTACTAGGTTATAATTAGTTTTTAGAAAACATGTTCATAAAATATTTATTTAGAAATAATTTTGAGAAGAAATATATGTGTGTGTGTTTTTTTTTTCTTATAGCAAAGCCACATCGGGCTATCTATTATGTCCACCGACGAGAATCGAATCCCTGATTTTAGCAGTGTAAATCTGAAGACTTACCACTGTCCCAGCGGGGTCCGAAGAAATACGAATCACTATATCCCGTCATATGACGGACATTTAGCTTGTAATTTTATAAAAATTAACTTACCACATTCAACAAGTTTCATTTTTATGGGTATTTGTTTCAACCAAACTGTAACACACAGTTTATTTGTTTGTTTTGTTTATGGCAAAGCTTTAAAGGCTATCTGCCGCTGTTCCTAGTTTTGAACTACCGGCCAGAAGGAAAGTAACCAACTGGCAGCATATGCTACCGACACTTAGCAGGATTTACACCCCCACGGCTGAACGAGCAAGAATTTTCGGCGCCAGGCTTCGATCCCACGACTCGAAAATTGTCAAGTGAATGCCCTAACTACCAGGCTGTACCACATGGCGTTTTTGAAACGTGGATCTTTATTCTTCAGGGACTAACTGGGAATGGTGGTGTAACGTCATGAGTGATATATAGAGGGAGTTGAGGGACGTCGTGAAGGTCACGTGGGCTTCCAGGAAATGTTTTTGTATAATTTTCAATGTTCTGTTGTAAGTGTGTTTCATTTCCGACGCAATATGACCGGAAACGAGAGCGTTAAAAAGGTGTTAGAGATGTTTTGCTTTAGAAATGGTCAAGAAAACTATACTTAAATATTGGTAAAGTAAAATAAAGGTGACACGTGGAGACTGGCTGAAAAAGAAATGTTAAACAGATGAATTTCTAAAGACAGGCATGGAAAATTATCACAAAGAAATAGTAACTATTAAAAAGATTAGAGGTAAACATTGAGAGTTCACACTACATAAAAAATAAATAAAATCTACTTTTTTCTGATAGAGAACAAACAAATGATCGTCGGAGATCACCAATTCCAAGATCTAGAGAGTAAACCAATGATCGGAAATCACCATTCCAGGATCTAGAAAACAAACCGATGATCAAAGATTACCCATTTCAGGATCTGGAAAGACAAACCGATGATCGGAGATCACTGATTCTAGGATCTAAAAAACAAACCGATGATCGGAGATCACACATTCTAGGATCTAGAAAACAAACCGATGATCGGAGATCACCCATACCAGGATCTAGAGAACAAACCAATGATCGGAGATCACCCATACAAGGATCTAGAGAACAAACCAATGATCGGAGATCACACATTCCAGGAACTAGAAAACGAAACAATGATCGGAGATTACCAATTTCAGGACCTAAAGAACAAACCAATAATCGGAGATCACTGGTTCTAGGATCTAGAAACAAACCAACGATTGAAGATCACAGATTCCAGGATCTAGAGAACAAACCACTGATCGGAGATCACTGATCACAGGATCTAGATTTATTCCAGAAGGTTGGACAGTATTTAGATTAGCAATTCAATAAGCCGGTGATAGTAACATCGTTAATAGAATGAGCAGGTTGAGCAAGTGTTGAACAACAAGGATATCTCATGGTTCTTGAAAAGTTCTCTAAGGGTCGTTTGTGTATGTCCCACATATTTGTGGTTGCATTTTTTACACTGTATAAGGTAAATTATATTTTTTGTTCCACAAGTGATTTCTTTAGAAATTTTGAAGTTTCTCTGGTTGTGCTTGTCAGAAAAAAAAAGCGTCAGTAGTTTTTGTGAATTTGCAGGTTTGATAACGAGCTGTCCCCAGTAGCACAGCAGTATGTCTGCAGACTTAGAACGCTAGAAACCAGGTTTCAATACCCGTGGTTGGCAGAGCACAGATAGCTTTGTATTAGCTTTGTGCTTAACTTCAAAGAAACAGACAACTAGCATTATTACATAGGTGATAACCATTCTTTGGTGAAGTGTAATTCACTTTTGAATAAACAAGGCTATCTTTTAGACTTCTGCTTTTCCAGAAGGAGACAATGGGAACTTCAGGAACAGGGGTGGATTTAACGGTCAGCTAGGTCACTAAAGCTGACCGGGCCCTTCTTTAGGCTGAGCCTCTTTATATATATATATATATATAATATTTTAGAAATAAATTACTTTGACTCTGTTTTATTTCATTTTATTTACTAAGCCCATCAATTTATTCAGCTATCTGTTGAACTTACTTTCTTTCAATTGATGTATAATATTGACATGAATAGAGCCCGCCCCCTGTTAAGGAAATGTCTGTTTAAAAACAATCATTTAGTTGTAGGAGATGAAAATATGTTCTTGTTGTTTTTTTCAGAATGCGCGAAATGTTTCTGAGTTTAAAGTGATAGGTAATAACAAGAGGAATTTAACTTATCTTTCAAGTTAAGTATATCGAAACATATATTTCTATGCTTATAAATCTATTTTCTGTGTGTGTTTTTTGGGCATAGTAATATTTGTTTCCAGTCATATTCATTACATTAATAAATAACGGTGATTTCTGTTACTAAATATATATATATTATATTAGATTTTAATCTATTGAAAATAAAAGAAATGCTGTTGACATTAATGAAATAACGAAAAAGACAAATCCAGCAGTGAATAACAACCAGTAAAACAGAAAAAAAAAAACGACAGTTAGGTTCCTCTACTATTATACAACGTGAAGAAGCACCTGAAACATGTATATCCTATTGGGAACGACCGTTACATCACTCTGCAGCTTACGAGAATAATTGGAATATTCATATTCGACAGTTGGAAGACTTTGAAAAATGAAAACTATATAAACTATAGTTCAGCCTTCTTACGGTTTTAGTATGAGTATAGCTACTTAAGAAATAATCAGTTGCACGCGATTCTTACGTTTCAAAAATACCGTAGTTTAATTGTTCCTCACTCCATATTAGATCAAATGTTGTTGTTTTTTTTGTTGTTGTTGTTTTTTTTTTTATATTTTAACGTTCCTCAAACATTTTCTAGGTCCAATGCAGTATGAAGAAACTGTTATTTCAGTGCTTAAGAAATCTCTCGTATCCTCTTTTAAACGATTTTCTGGCGAAATAAGACTATTACATAAATATTTTGATTTTGTTTGTTTGTAATTAAGCACAAAGCTACACAATGGGCTATCTGTGCTCTGCCCACCACGGGTATCGAAACCCGGATTCTAGCGTTGTAAGTCCGCAGACATACCGCTGTGCCACTGGGGGGCCATTATTTTATTTTTTTATTTTGTTCAGAATCTAAATTAGTTTTATCCTCCAATTAGGCTCCCTATTCAAAGAAAATATAACCTACTTCATTTCCCCTTCAATTATTCCGATATTTTATTCTATTATCTTTCTTTAATGTTTTATTTCGTTTATAAACGAAAGAGAATTAAGTGTTGCCTAGTCGTTAGCGTGTCGAAAGTTCCTGAGTTCGAGAAGCGATACCGATAATAATGATCCATATTCAGTTGTGTGCATGTTATAAAGGTGTCAGTAAATCCTATGTTCGGTTCAAAGCTTAATAAAGCTTTTCTGTCTGCTCGATGACCTTCTTTCCGGTTAGTAGATCAAAGCTATAACCGAATCCTAAAGGTCTCTGACCTGGCAGAAAGCCCGGATTAACCAACGTGCACTCAGAGCCCTTGCAAAGGGCGCCTCGCTAGGAGAGGATTGTTTGTTTGTTTGTTTTGAATTTCGCGCAAAGCTACACGAGGGCTATCTGCGCTAGCAGTCCCTAATTTAACAATGTAAGAATAGAGGGAAGACAGCTAGTCATCACCACCCACCGCCAACTCTTGGGCTACTCTTTCACCAACGAATAGTGGGATTGCCCGTAAAATTTAACCCCCCCACACACACGGCTGAAAGGGCAAGCTTGTTTGGTGTGACCGGGATTCGAACCCGCGACCCGCAGATTGGGAACCGAGCGCCCTAACACCTGGCCATGCCGGGCCG
>NW_013666421.1:87842-89355 GCF_000517525.1 Limulus polyphemus
GGGAACCGAGTGCCATAACCACCTGGCCATGCCGGGCCGAAATTTAGCAGTGTAAGGCTAGAGGGAAGGCAGCTAGTCATCACCACCTACCGACAACTCTTGGGCTACTCTTTTACCAACAAATAGTGGGATTGACCATAACATTATAACGCCCCCACGGCTGAAAGGGCGAGGATGTTTGGTGTGACGGGGAGCTAAGAGAGGACCAGGAAAAAAAACTCATCAACGACATTCCAGAAATAGCTATATATGATAATCACACTTAGCTTAAATTAACAATACACATAAACGTAGATCACTCATTTATGTTTTGCAATGACCATAGTTCTTTTTCAGTCTACCTGTAAGTTCAATGGGGTAGAGTGCAAAGATTTATTTTAAATAATTATATTAAGCATTAAATTATTCGTGTCAGAAAACAAAATCTTTGTAATGAATCTAAGTTTCAAATGGACAACAACTGCCTGTTGTAAAAACCTACAAATTCACAAATTCATTATGAATACTCTGCCTAAACAACCTATCAAAAATCTTTGTACTATTAGTGGGGCTTGTGTTTTTCTGTTGAGAAAAACTATTATTTTTTATTATTAATGATCATAAAGGGGGTTGTCTGGTTATTTCCAGGCTGTATATATCATACATTCTGCCTAACTTAGGAAAGGAGAGGCAAATTTTCCATATTGCGCAGAGCCCCCAAAATTCTTTAATCCTGCACTTAACACTTTAGCTAAGTATACATAGGGTTCCATTTAAGTTAAAAATTCCAAGTAAACTAAGAAAAAACTGTACATTTATGTTATTTTCATTCTGATGTGGCCCTGTTTGTTTATCTTGATATATTCGCGCAAAAATGTTAAAGTTAAAAAGAAACATCTGTGCTAGCCGTCTCGAAGTTGGAACTGAGAGCCTTAGAAGGAAAGCAGCTAGCCAACAGCATCCATCGTTACTTTTGTATGAACGAATAGTGATATTTGACCATCATTCTTATAGCGCACCCACAGCCCGAGTAGTAGTACTTCACGTAAATAATGGGTTCAAAGGTCAGGTCAGATATCCATTATTTCAGCCATAATCTCCCCTTATTTTGAAATGGGGCCAGAAGAAAAACAATCGCTTGGCAGCACCGACCTCCTTAAGTAGCTACATTTAATAGAATAGCGATACTGACTGTCATTCTTATAAGGCACCCACAGCTGAAAATGGGGAGCGTAATTGTTAGCATAGCGTCTCAAACCTGAGACTCTCGGGTCCTCAATCCGATAGGTTAACCACAAGACCACGACAGGGCCAATCCAAAAGGCAAGCACCATCGTCGAGATCACATTCGTTTTGGTTTTTAACATGGTTAATTTTATAAACAACAAATGCTCTTCAAAAATTGCATTCAGTATCAGCTAAAGTTATTTGTAATGCTTTGTGAAGATTGTTTGTTTTGGTTTTGAATTTCGCGCAAAGCGACACGAGGGCTATCTGCGCTAGCCGTCCCTAATTTAGCAGTGTAAGACCACCC
>NW_013666421.1:90355-96016 GCF_000517525.1 Limulus polyphemus
GACAGAGATTCGAACCCGCGACCCTCAGATTGCGAGTCGAGTGCCTTAACCACCTGGCCATGCCGGGCCCTTTGTCAAGACGCTGTTTCCGAAAAATGTAAAATCTTAATAACTAAGACGTATCAATCCACGTGTAAAATAGTTGTATTTTAGCCAACTTATTATTGTTCTAACAGTGATACAATTCAGGTGTTATTTTATGTAAGTTGCACTAAGGGTGTCGTTCAGAAAATTCATAAACTTTGGTTCCCCTAATTATTTTTAACATAATCATGTTCACTTTATATACAGTTCCAAAGCTAGTTTTAAACATAATAGTGTAAATTTAGGATGATAAATACTCAGATATTAGCGATTCATCCTGAAAATGGATTAGCATAAAAAGATTGAGATCAATCCACGTCAAATTCGCTTATTTTATTTTTTACCTTTATAACATCGCTATTTGAATTCGCGTGCCTTGTTTTACTGACAACTCAACAAATGAATAAATATAATACAGTGTTGAGCTAAGAAAGTTCATGACAAAGATGAGATGTAACATTGCTGCTGGCTCCTGTTTATATATCGTATACGTTTAAGGAAGCCCTTTCGTACTATGCTCATTCAGTTAATTTTGTCACTGCGTTTAATTATTTACGAGTGGACAATTATATTAGACTTTTTAAAGATCTTTCAAATGTATTTTATGATTTTATCATGTAGGAATTCGTTTTTAACATGATATTTGTTGAATACTAAGCGATTTTATGAATGTTTATAAAAAAAAATCAGTCGTTCATCTCAAGAGACCGTTTTAACCATGACTCTTTAAATAATGTTTTTCATCAATTAAAAAAAAAAAACCTTGACAAATATGAGAAGAAAATAATTTTATTAAAAAACATAAATTGACTAATACATTTTAGTACTATAATAAACATTTGTTAACAACTATAACTTTTCAACGAGACATACTTATACAGTTTTGTATGTTTGAGAACAAAGCCACATTGGGCTATCTGCTGTGTTCAGTGAGGATAATCCTTTGTTACAGCTTACATAGTGTTATGTAGCATGAAAAATGTTTTTAAATTGTACAACGTTCCCAAATGGAACAGCGGTAAGTCTACGGACTTACAACGCTAAAATCTGGGGTTCGTTGAATTTCGTACACATAGCACTGAAATTATGCTGTAGGATGCTTAGCTGGTGGGCCAATACATGAACTTATGCTGTAGGAGGCTTAGCTGGTGGGCCAATACATGAAATTATGCTGTAGGAGGCTTAGCTGGTGGGCCAATACATGAAATTATGCTGTAGGAGGCTTAACTGGTAGGCCAATACATGAAATTATGTTGTAGGAGGCTTAGCTGCAAATTTGAAAATTATTCTAATCAGAAAAAAAGAAGAAAATTGTCCTTTGTCTTTATTCTCACTACAAGCATATTTTCAACTGTTATTTTGAGTTTCTTTCATATTGATAATCTATCGTCTGTAATATCAGTTAATATATACTTGTATTTGAATTCCTACAATATATATATAATCATATAACATAAATCATAAGCCTTTATAAAGTATTTAGATAGGTAGCATTATGAAGATCTGCCATGCGTTTATGACAACCCATCAAATGCATAATGTGTCGACGCAAAGAGTAGTTGAATATTTTAACCACGCATTGAATCAATGCCTTATGGCTCATTGATGGTCGCCTGCCAACAGAGTAATAACGTACTGACCCATTTCAGCGCGTAGTCGAACTTCCGTAACGTGTTGAGTCAATAGGTCACGACCCCGTTGTCTACCATCCAAAGGGCCATAGGGCATTGATGCAATGCGTTGTCGAAATTTTTACTTGCATCATTTGGTTGAAAACTACGTTATAAATGGCTTGTTTCGTTACGTGTTGGATCAACGAGTTATGACACTGTTGGCTGGCGATATCCGGGTTATTCTACATGAAATTGCATTTATATATCGAAGTAAAAGATAATTTACAAATTAGAACCCCTGCGTGTTTGTTCGTCAAAAGCTGAGAGGAATGATGTGGCCTGAAAATATTACCATTTAACATCTAAAAGAAAACAATGAATTAAAGAACAAGCGAGTAGCGACACGAGTTCGATATACGACTGCTATAGAATATCAAAACAGACGAAAGTGAACGAATAAGAAAAAACATGCCAGATTATGAAAAAATACTACAAGGCAAAAGCACCATCTATTTTAATAGTAATTAACATATTTTCTAAACCATTTGGATTAGAATGTTGCTTAAATATCTATCTTCGTACAAATCCCATAGACTAAAATTTGCATTAGCGCATGGTTCGTTATGTAGTAATCGAAGGGACTATGTGCCAATTTTGATACCAGGTATTCTAAGTTTTCGCAAATAAAAAAAGAATGTAAGGATGTAAATATTATGGATCCTTAATTTCATCAAACATCAGAGGTCTAATCTTCATTTCAGCCCCTTTGAGAGAATAATCACCGCGCCATTGTTCCCATATAATCCCTAAGAAGTAGCCATTTTCGGTAGGTTCGGTTTGATATGGTCCATTGAGATTGGCCTCAAAGCACCTGCAATAAAAAAAGCCTACTTGTAATGATTTTTTTTTTACATTAATAATTTTTTTATTCTTTTTAAATTGCTATACTGGATTGCGGAAAAAATATTTGCAGTCAAGCTTGATTTTAACTGCTTATTTTTAAGGCCTAAAAATCCTCATCGTTTTGCCAGCTCGAGCATTTAATACCACTGCAATAGTTATTACTATTTTTACATATATCTTTCACTTGTGTGGACTAATATGAAATAGCTATGACAAAGTAGTTGAGGGTATAAGGGTGAAGCCCATACCTGCCCATTTATTTATATTTTGATTTTTATATTATGTAAAAAATGCCTAAGTTAGGAAAGCAGTAAAAGAAACACGGTATTATATACTACTGTTACCACCTCACATCGCCAAAGACCACATTTCCTAGCCTAGCTTCTCTACAAGGCCTAAGCCTAGATTCAGTGGTGGAACTGGCGCGGGGCAGACGAAACAATGCCCTAGGGCCCGCAACGCCTGGAGGCATGGTCTGGTCTTAATATATATATATACGCATATCTAGGCTGTGGTGGAACAAGCTGTTCAGGGGCCCTGGGCAAAGAAAAGGTCGCGGTCCCTTTTTCCGGAGGTAATGAAACTATGATTTACAGTCTTTAGACAGAAATAAACCACACCCGCCTTACTTGAATGTAAGTAACACATACTTACATGTCTTAACCTCCGGAAAAAGGGACCGCGACCTTTTCTTTGCCCAGGGCCCCTGAACAGCTTGTTCCACCACAGCCTAGATATGCGTTTATATATATTATGAAACTGTGATTTACAGTCTTTAGACAGAAATAAACCACACCCGCCTTACTTGAATGTAAGTAACACATACTTACATGTAACACATACTTACATGTCTATTTGCTCTATTAAGTTAGCTTTAAACCTACCTGTAATACCACCATCCCCCCTTGAACGTATCAGCACAGTTACAACATGACTCAACTTCATCATTGTCCCGGTCTATAGTAGAGAACATCTTCCCATCATGCAAAGTCAAAGAGTCGCTCGCATTTCCTCTGTAACCGCTAACACTTAGCTTGTAACTATTTTCTTCGTCTGAAACACGGAACCTGCAAAGAGAAAATATGAAAAAATCTACAGTATCGCTAGTTTCGGGTATGCGTGTCTAGTTTTTGCTGTATTTAACAGGGAAACAACAACAAAATAATAATAAAGTTCGTGTGTTAGAAAGAACCGTGAAATTAACAGTATCTGGGATTTATATTGGGACGTTTATGCTTGGAAGTTACTTGTTTCGGGTATTCACGCAAAATTATACAGGACTCCAAAATTACACAGGACCCCAAAGCGAGGAGTGCAAGATTTCGAAAATGGGATGCAAACTAGGTACCCTAAGCTTCACAGTCCGGTACGCTAACCATTTGGCTAAACCCCGCCCATATGTGTGTAGTCTGAGTCTGAGTGAGGAATATAAATGTCAAATTGTACGAATATTATTAAAAACTTCGACTATGCCATCTGTTATGATATTTGACGCCAAAACAGTGAGTCGATCTTACAGAAACGCCATGACCTTGGTGGCAACTTTCAACAAAGTAAAATCCGCTGGACCAATTTCTCATGGTTAGATCTCTTGGTTGATTTTTTTTATGTTGATGAAACGTCTTCCTCAAGTAAGGTTATTTTTGTTCAGAGTCATTCTAGTTTGACCTTGTTTGGTACTGTAAGAATGGTTTTCAATGTTCATGACATCTAGGACACTGCGAATTTAGTAAAAGCAGTAATAAAGGTCCTTTAGCTATTTATTATTACTTTAGTCGGTTGAGGTCTGGCCAGTCGTGTCAGTCACTGAACGATAATAAAAATAGTTACAATGAGAACAACAAAGCACCTTATTCACACGTTCCTTCTGCTTCGCAGTTTTTCTGTCTTCCTTTCTTTGGATTCTAGCGTTTTTGAGACGACTTCTTTCTGACCACTATAACTTCAAAAGGAACCCCATCGTGAATACATCTACAAAGTTTTCATTTCACGCAGGCCAGGTGGTTAGGGTGCTCGACTCGCAATCTGCGGGTAGCGGGTTCGAACCTCCGTCCCATCAAACATGCTCGCCCTTTCAGCTTTGGGGGGCGTTATAATGTGACAATCAATCTCACTATTCGTTGGTAAAAGAGTTGGCGGTTGGTGGTGATGGCTAGCTACCTTCCCTCTAATATTTCACTGCTTAATTAGGGACGGTTAGCGCAGATAGTCCTCGCGTAGCTTTGCACGAAATTCATAAGAAACATATCAAACATTTCATGAAACATCACACCTTCCAACCGTATACTTGCAAATGAGACTTTCGAACATTCTCCCAGTGTATATCGATTGGTTCAGCACCGAAAACAAGTCTTCTGATGACAAATTAATATGTACTTTCACCAAAAATGTTGATACAAACGATGGAAGAACTCATTTTCAAATAAAGGTTTTTCTGCAAGAGGTGAAGCTTTAATAACTATTGTCGATAAAAAAAGAAATTTTGGAGTGTTTTTATTATAGTTTGCTGAACACCATGATTACTAAAACAATAAGGGGGTATTTTAAGTTGCTTGAATTTCCTGGAAATTATAATGTTTGCACACTACGAAAGACATTTACTTAACAAGCTTATGATACTTACTTCTTTTGCAGTTTTTATGTTTACAATATATCTTAGAGATTTGAAAATCTTACGTGGACGATAATGCACAATTTAACTTTATTAAAATGCTTAAATACTCGCATTAATTAGCTTTTACGATTATTAATTCACATTGAACACAACTGGCAAAAGAAACACAATACTTATTGTAGCATGTAGACCTAAAAATAAAAAAGTTGTTAAGTTGTAAAAAACGTAGTTAATTATCAAATCAACTATATTTCATGGAGATGGAGACTTCGATCGATTCAGAATAAAACATTACGTCACCCGATGGCTCAGCGGTAAGCTTGTGACTAATAACGCTAAAATTGGAGCATAACAAACAAATTTGATCTTCTTAAGCACAAAGCTACACGCTGGGTTATCTGTGCTCTGCCTACCGGATTTTTAGTGTCATAAGCTCTCAGCCTAACT
>NW_013666421.1:96467-98271 GCF_000517525.1 Limulus polyphemus
TCACGGCTTGTGACTAATAACGCTAAAATTGGAGCATAACAAACAAATTTGTTTCTTCTTAAGCACAAAGCTACACGCTGGGTTATCTGTGCTCTGCCTACCGGATTTTTAGTGTCATAAGCTCTCAGCCTAACCGCATGACAAATAAATAAGAGTATCACGTAACAAAAAAAAAAAAGTTGAAAAGAAATTTCCCACCTTTCGAAGTTTTGTTTTAATATACTTAATATTCAGCATATACTTATTATTTTTTAAAGAAATAGCAACACGAAAGAAAAAAAAAAGACTTTTGACAATTTTGTTCCAATTTTGTAAATGTTTTTAGTTTTTCTAGTTGGAGTTGAAAAAGGATTCAGCCCAAACCCTGAACACGAGTCTATAAATCACACAGGAACCAGAAAAAGTCCCAAGAAAACACTGTCAATATGTTAAGTATACTGTTTAAATCTATATTTTTTTTTAAAAAAATTCTCATTATTTGAAATATTGATCGACTTTATTACAAGTAACTTTAATCCATTTATAAGCATAACAAAATAATCCTACATTAAATGTGTTTTTATTCTCAGAAATTACTCTCTTTTTTTTTTTTCTCACAAAAATCGCGTTAAAATAAGTAACAGTTACGTGTCTATTAAGGTAGTCCACAATGGCACAGCGGTATGTATGATGACTTCCAACGCTAGAAACCAGAATTCGATACTCGTGGTGGGCAGAGCATATATATCCATTGTGTAGCTTTGTGCTTAATTCCAAACAAACCAAAAAACTTACACTTCATTCAGCAATGGACAAACAAAATATGGAGCTTCCAGTCAAAATACAATGCAATTACACGTCCACATCTTACCACCAAAATGTGGGAAATTAAGAAAAAGATCTATTTTTGGAATAAAACAGAAACTTGGAAAGTTATACTTTTGGAAAGAAGCAGTAGTTATGAGGTTAATAAATATAATATGCAAATATTGAAAATAATATATTTAAAGGAGGAGAGAATTAATCCCTTGATTAGAAAATCTCAGGGGAATAAGTTTAACCTGTTATTTTCGTTTCACTTCAGAAGTGATGAACTGTGTGGAAGTAGTTAAGGGATTATATCAGAGGCTTTTATTCGACATCGCTTTTTTTTCATATATTTCCTCTTTAAATGCGCAAATAATCACTACAAGTAAGTTTTTCTGATATTGAAAACTAAAGTGCTATAAGATTGCTGTTACGCAAGAATACAGAACTTCAGTAAAATTCAAGGATTAAATTTTAGTTTGATTATGTAAAAATTCCCATTTTGTATTACAATTGCTAAGTATTATTATTGAGTACTTACTCACTTCAATGAATCTATTGACAGAGCAGTTAACGTTTACTCACCTCACTGAGTCTTATGACGGAACATTTAATGTTTACTCAACTCACTAAATCTAAGAATGGAGCGTTTAATACCTACTCACCTCACTGAATCCAGGAACGGAGCATTTGGTATTTACCCAGCTCACTGAATCTAAAAACGAAGCATTTGGTGTTTATTCACCTCACTGAGTCTTGTGACGAAGCATTTAGTATTTACGCACTTCACGGAATCTAGAGACAGATCATTTAGTGTTTACTCACTCAACAAATCTAGGAACGGAAAGTTTATTATTTACTCACCTCACTGAATCTAGAAACAGATCATTTAGCACTAAACAAATCTAGGAACGGAAAATTTATTATTTACTCACCTCACTGAATCTAGAGTACAGATCATTTAGTGTTTACTCACTCAACAAATCTAGGAACGGAAAGTTTATTATTTACTCACCTC
>NW_013666421.1:99271-110986 GCF_000517525.1 Limulus polyphemus
TTTATATTACTTCACCTCACTGAATCTAGAACTAGATCATTAGTGTTTACTCACTCACAAATCTAGGACGAAAGTTTAGTATTTACTCACCTCACGGAATCTAGAGACAGATCATTTAGTGTTTACTCACTCAACAAATCTAGGAACGGAAAGTTTATTATTTACTCACCTCACTGAATCTAGAGACAGATCATTTAGTGTTTACTCACTCAACAAATCTAGGAACGGAAAGTTTATTATTTACTCACCTCACTGAATCTAGAGACAGATAATTTATTGTTTACTCACTCAACAAATCTAGGAACGGAAAGTTTATTATTTACTCACCTCACTGAATCTAGAGACAGATAATTTATTGTTTACTCACCTCACAAAATCTAGGAACGGAAAGTTTATTATTTACTCACCTCACTGGGACATATCATTTAATGTTTACTTATCTCAATGAGTCTGAATTACGTAATGGATTTCATTGCAAGGACTATGTTTACTAACTTTTATTAAATTCTGAATTATCAAAAGTCAATTTTTACATTTATTTAAACTTTCAATATGTAAAATAGAACTTGGGGATTTCCTAGGATGCATTAGATGCGTTGCCAAGGCAAATACATTTGTCCAGGGATATAGGGGTGGGTTAATATTATACCGTAGAATCTACTGCACAGCGCACATGCACATACAAATAGAGATCATACCGTAACCCCAACGAACAACGCAGCGAAAGGGTTAACACTTGAAACTACTAACCGATTATACTCGGCAATGGCGTAGTTGTTATCAAAGTCCTGAAGTTCTACCCTTAGTTTCATCTCTTTGGCAGTTGTTAAGAGGTATATTTTTTCATTTCCTATCCAAAATTCTTGAAGAGGATCACCAAAACCATCCTTATAGGCCTTCCAGTCTTCAGTGAAGTTTTGTCGAGGCTCACCAAAGTCTCCCCTTCTCTGAATAACCTAATAAGTAAAAAAAAAAAAAGACAAACATGTTCGGTAACAATATTTGAGCCCACGACCCGCACATTGCGAGTCGAACGCCCTAACTACATGGCCGTGCCAGGCATTATTTGCTCCGAATGAGCTAACTGATCACAAACCATTGCCCATTTACACACCAAATAATGTGTACGGGGTAAGGTGCGCGTAATAAGAACCTGGTGTATAGTAAGAGCACTGCATTCGTGTGAGACTAAAATATAACCGTGAAATGTACATATTATATGCATCAAGATAAAGAAACTAGATAAACAAAAGTGTGTAGATATTAATAGCTCGTCATGTACTGAATACATATGTGAAATACTTGTATATTGTCTATGACATAACATGTTGAAGCGCTAATAGAAAATAGTAGTTAAACATAAGTCTCCAGATAGTAGCAGCTAATCATGTGCAACGAAAAGTGAGAAGCAGACAAAAACAGATGGGGTTAAAGTGCCTTATTCTAGGATACAGCATCATGCTACGAGTCATCCTCGAACTTCCAACCACCTAATTGGGAATCCAAAGCGCGAACCCTATGTACCACGCTGACGTATCTCCACGTTCATAAATGGCCATTTTAAAGCATAGGTGCACATCGCAATTTTCTTCATATAAATTATTTGTTTCATTTATTGGGTGTAAAGGTGGATTCTGAATGGACAGATGGTTAACACATTATATATTTACTGTATGGTAACATCAGATATTTGTTAAAACTCAACTTTTCAGCTGGCCATGTAAAGGGGATATACTCGTATTATATAGCAGTATTAGTTGAAACTAAAGCTACTTCAGTAAGTTGTAAACAGTTACTATCGTTGGAGCTATTGTCTAAATAGTATAAAGGGTATAAACCGTTAACTGCGGGTTAACCTGCAATGGACTTTCATCCCGTATTATTATTATCATCCGCTTGTACCCGTTAAGCTGGAGTTCAATATCTCGGCATGGGAGGAATTTGACCTGGCCTTGACATGGAAATACAGTAATATAATTATGCCTTGTATAGCTGTTCTGAAGAGAACTTACTGTGTTTTATTTCGTTTTGAATGTAAGTACTACTGATGATTCTTACATTTCAAAATATTTTACCCTATGATTATAAGTAAGATGAAAGTACACGTGGAATAATTACGCTGTTGTAATGGTAACCACGAAAGTTGACCATATTCTCTCTGCTTCATGTATTCATTTTCGAAATAGATCAATTTAATTATGTTTATTTCCAAAATATTCACGTATTAGATTATATATTCTTTGTTAATTATATAATATATAATCACACGACTATCTGTCTCTTTTACTTTAGATACATACCGTCCAGCCTCCTCCATCTGTACGGAGGTCACAGTACACAGGGAATTCATTTTCTACACCTGAAGGCCGTACCATGTAAATACCGTTCTGCATTGCTCCATTCATCTGTAGGTCAGAGCAGTCTTGAGGAGTATGATCGATCTTGTTCTGTCCGGTTGTAGTTGAATCCACTGTTCTGTCCACTGTGTAGCGTGTCTCTAGCAGCCTTCGAACGTACTGAACTTCACTGTGGATAGCGCTACAGGTATCTGCTGTGGAATCTTGAGACGACTTTAGATATCTCAGCTTCTCGTGAAGAGCTTCTGCTGTTTCCTCGATGACCTGGACCTTATCTACACAAGGCTTTGCAGCTGCCCAACTCTGTTTCGCAAACCACTGCATCATTGTCGTCATTGTCTGGTTATGAAGCAACCGAGCTTTATTTAAAAAATTCACTTCAATAATCTCAAGTTTCTTATTCAGTTCTGTTACCGGTTCTGTAAGTTTTCTCCAGAATCTCCTAAAAATTTTACCAGGTTCTTTGTCTCCTTGTATCTCTTCGTCTTCGTAATCTTTTCCTTCATCAGCTAATGCCTGGTCCTTGGAGTTGCTGGATGAGGATTGTATTGTCGGAGATTTGTCTTCCGAAGTTCCTGTGGATGTTTCTAGAAACCCTAAGAGTTTATCTATCCGTGATACCAAAGAACAATTTTGAGTTTTCCTGAGCAAAAGTTCTACGTACCCTTCCAAAGATTTTATAACAATGTCTGTAATGTCTTCAACATTTATTACTCTCTCAGATGGTAGTTTTTCAATCATATTTTCCACTTTCTGGCTAATTTTCTCAATAAAAAGGTCCATCTTGTCTCCTTCTAGAACATTTTCAGTATTCGTATCATCTTTACCTGCGGTTCTGCTTTGAATCATGAAATCTTTGAGCCATGTCTCTAAAAGTTCTCTGTCTATGCATTTTTCACGCCCTTTTGCAACACGGTAGCAAGAATCAACTTTAATGTTTAAAGCACTAAAAATTTGAAATAAACCGTAAATATTTTCCTCGATTCTATGAATTCTCAGTCTGCTTTCATTTTCCCTGAGATCTGTTTGTGACTGCTTTTCCGGTTGTTCCAGAAGCTTTTCTAGCTGTTGAGAAATATGTTGGAAGAAGATCGTTAGTTGATCTGATGATTTGTCAGTCGCATCTCTGGCAAAAATGTGATCATAAAGAGCATCAACCTTTTCACTCATTTTCTTTATGTTGCTTTCCATCGCTGTCACCTTTTTTTCCAGATTCATAGTGTACAGGGAAGTAAAAATTTCCATTTGTCCTGCATCAAGGAAAAAAGAGAGTTAAGAATTATTTGATCGGGCATAACATGGATATTATACGAATATACCATTTTTTGCGATACTGCGACATTTCGACATCAGAAGTAGCTTATAGATATATTTAGAAATGAAACTTTTGCTTAATGTCATAATAATTGCAAATACAATTACTCAAAGTCTTATATAAAACGCCCCCTCCCCCAGTAGCACAGCGGGATGTCTGCGGACTTACAACGCTAGAATCCGGGTTTCGATACCCGTGGTGGGCAGAGCCCAAATAGTTCATTGTGTAGCTTTGTGCATCATTACAAACAAACAAACTTATATAAAAAACAAACGCTCTGTGTATAATTCATTCTTTGTTTCCGAAATTTGAGCAAAATTACATAAGGACTAAATGCGTATAATCGTCCCTAATTTTGAACCAACAGACACGAAGGTACGTAACTAGCTATTCAACAGGTCTCGCCACCAACTATTGTCTGATCGAACAGTGGGATTTGACCGTCACTTTTGTAGCACCTTTTCGGATTCACAGTCCAGGCACACTTGCCACTAAGCCACGACTGGCCTTTCTTTCGTACGTTTTAGACCAATAAATTAGCTTGGAGAACGCCGTGTATGTGTGAACGTGATGATCTGCCTTGTAATAAAACATTTACATCTGTGACAGGAAACAGACGTTTCTCTTGGCCAGTATAGTCGTATGTCGGTGCTGCATATCAAACAGTGTTATAAAGACTGCGAAGCAGGACAACAAATGTAACAAATTATCTCACTGAAAAAGTCTCATAACTCTTTTATATATGAATTATATTAGTCTATTTTTACATGTAAACGGTATATTGATAAAACAATATTTGTTCGCCTTTTAAATTTTGTATAATAACATTGTATATATATATATATACCTACACAGCAACCCCAAACAATAAATTAGTTTAATAATGGCTGGAGTCGGCTTGAATGGGTACCTGATGATGAGAAAACCTTGTCGAAACGTTGTACATTTGCTGTTATGTTAAACTTATATTAAAGTTTTTCTTCATTACCCATTCAAGCCATTATTAGTCTCAAAATGGGTTCCTCGTCATCGGAATTAAATTAGTTTGTTTCCTAAAATGAAAATGTCGGATTACTAAACTTTAACATTCTATTTAGGTTTATGAACATCCATAGCTAACTTCTACGTATATAAGAATTACATCAGAACTTCCAAAATAATACAAGTTATCGTAAGATAACGTTAATGCTACAGTAGCTGATAACCTTAGGTCACGATCTGGTTGGTTGCCTTACCCTCGATATCAGACATCTTGTTCTTCAAGGTTTGAAATTCTGCAGCAAAAACGTCCATTGTGATATCTTTAGCGCCAGTTCGGAAAGTTGACGCGAAAATAGCTAGTAAATAAAAGTAACAAGAAACGGAACGAAGAAGGAAAACCATGCTGACGATAAATTTATCTTGGAGAAACGATTTTCTAGTTACGTCATGCCCATTCGCCACAGCGTCTTCGTGTCAAGTTTCGTTCTTCATCAAGTGTATGTTTATATCTCAGCCAGTGGTACAAGAATGGATAAACAGTGAAGCAAGTACTTCGGTTACACGTACAGCTTGGTAAGTTTGTCTAACAGCTAAACGTATTTTAATATCAGACACTAGTAGTATGTAGGAATATAACAAATATAACTATATCATTCAAATAGTAGTGGATTAAAACTCGAAAAACAAATGACAAGTTAGGCTTAGCTGCTGTTTTGTTTGAAAGGATATATATCATATATTCCGTGTATCGTTTTATAATATTTCACAAAGTAATATTCAAAATTGTATATCGAAATATCCAACTCTAGTATAATGGCTGTATTTCAGAATATAATTTGATGAGAACTTTGCAAATTTGCTATTGTACAACAAGAAAAGTTTGTAACATGGCTGTTTTTGAAAACACTGTCCAAGAATAGCTAAGTAAAATGGTTTTAGTTAACTTCGTAATAAGGTATACGTTTCGTAATACTGGATTTGAGAAATGTACCTCACATCGAGACCTGATGGTTAAAACATTTGAATTGCAATCTGCTGATCGCTGGATCAAATCCCTGCGCCGAACATACTCGTCCTTTCACCCGTAAGGAAGTTATAATATGATGGTCAATACCTCTGTTCGTTGGGGTGAGTGGTACCGGCCTGTTGCCTTCTCTTTGGTCGACAGTTTGTATTTAAGGACGGCGATAGATAGTCTTTGTAACTTTGTCATAAATGAACCAATCCAAGCCTGATATCTGATCCAGATTATATGTATGTGTGTTTAGATGACAAATAAAAAATTTAACTTGTTAAAGTATTTACCCAAAGTCAATTCTTAACAAGCTATGTGGAACTTTTTATAAAATTTCAAATAAAAGATAGTACAATATTCAACCCATACACACCCACACGCATCTTTTCACTTTTTTAAACCACATAACACTGTTTATTCATATATATCAAATAACTTTCATCAAACCGAATTTATCAAAGTAAACTAATATTTAATGTGTTTTTTTTTTCGATTGTGTACATGTATATATATATGTGTGAATATAAATATAGCAAAAAATATTTCCCCACGGGAAAAACAAATCGCAGCAACGGAATTGTAAATAACACCAGGGTACATGTTACATGCCAGGAAAATATATAAAGCGTAGCCTTATTTTGAAGATAACTGCAACTGCAGAAGTAGGGCCCATATATCGGTGGGGTCTACCAAACTTAACCTCTTTCGCTTGCTTCACAAAGTGCAAAAATAAAAAATATGATGATCAGAAAACAGATTCTGGTGCTCAAGCCCACAACGTCCCACATCCTTACCACATTTTATTGTGTGCAGCCAACTGTGCGAAAATATATAATATTTCTAGATATTAATATATATACACATGTTTTTTTAAAATAATAGTGATATGGTAAATAAAACTGATGTGAACTGATCCTCTTCTATTGTACGAAAAGGAAGTGCACCAGACTATAGTCGCGTGATGATAATTTACATTGTGGTTGGCTGTCATTCACCCAATCAGAGAATGCCTAGCCAGCATAAGGCCTATAAAAGCACACACAGTCAAACACATTTCACAGCAGTAGTGTGGTTAATGCACTCAGGACAGAATTGCCACGTGTCAAACATATAGAAATAAAAGTTCTGTTGATGGAGGATATTTCATATGACATATTGAAACGAAATCTCATATTTCGAGGAATTAGTATTGTTACTAATAGAAGCAGTCGCGATAGAAATCCAGAACTCTTCAAAAGTGAGGTTAAGTAATTCAGGGCATGCTCTTTATATGAAACATGACAATCCAGTTAATGACCTAAGTGTAAGTATACATGTTAAAGTCATAAATGGGCATCAAACAATGGGATGAACAAAAGTGGAAGAGGACACTCTTTACAGGTTAATCTAAATTCATACTTTTTGGTAACAGTCAACAACAGTTTTTTTGTTGTTTTTTTTATTTTATGGCAAAACAGAGCACATTATTATAGTAAATGTACAACATTTATAGTGAAGCATGATAGAAGACAAGTGTTGTTTACATCTCAACCAATGGTATTGGAGATTACACAAAACTGATGGCACTTTGACTACCGACTGGTACGAGCAACTACTTATCCATCATGTCATTCCCTCAAGAACAAGACCTGTTAGGCAAAGATTCATCTTCCAGCAAGACAGTGATCCCAAGCATGTAAACAAATATGGTGAAACAATACGCAGAAATAAAAAGAGGCCTATGGAATACTCACAGCCATGGCTTGGCCTGCACAAAATCTAGATATTAATGTTACGACTGTACATAAAAAATTAAAAGGTCGATAAGCAACCAAGCAACTTGACTGAACTGTGGTGAGTAAATATAAGATATTTTGGACAATATTTCACACTCGTACAATGATAATATTATGGCGTAATGCTTTGTTTAAAACAAATACAAGATACTAGTGCATTGTTCAACTTAATACTTATTTACTTTGCTTTTCTCTTCTCTGTAATAATGTATTATGCTAGTGATAACTTGTCCATTTAGTTACAGTTACTCATTATTCCTATATGTATGTCACCTGTGCGTTTCATAAATACTCACAATATTAAAAACGTGAACTACATCTGCTGAAGTACACTGGTCATGAATTAACAGTTTTATTTAAATAATATATTTATTCGTAATATAACTTCATCTTTTTTTACCTATTAACAATATTTAAACTATCTTCATATTTTTATATTTTTTATTTCATGAAGATGTTAAAATGTATTTTGTTTTAATCTAGAAAACATGGAACTTATAAAAATATAGTCTGTCGAATCTTATATGCTGAAAGTTAAGTTCTAGCTAAGCTCAATGCAAATATAAAATTAACATTTATTAGTAATTTGCTTCGTTTAAAATTGGGTAATCTTCCATCAACTTGTTTTGTTTGTTTGTAATTAAGCACAAAGCTACACAATGGGCTATCTGTTCTCTTCTCACCACGAGTATCGAAACCCGGATTCTAGCGTTATAAGTCTGCAGACATACCGCTGTGCCGACGTCGGGGGGGGGGGGGGCGTCCGATCGACTTAGAAATGATATTTTATCTCTTCAGCTTGCTTTGTTTAATTGATAAATCTTCATAAAACCCATCACTTCGGGGAATTCCATTCAGTTGTTTGATCAATTCGGTAACTAACCATTAACAAAAGTCTGTATACGAAGAAATACATATTTAGTTATCTCTATATTTTCACATCTTGAATACTTTTTATATTCAATGATAATTTATTGGAAGCTTACAATATGCTTTCTGGCTATTTCACACAACGCATTGTCCCAAATACCCAGAGAAAACGTGAAAAATGAATCATAAGATACACCACA
The DNA here is from genome assembly GCF_000517525.1 of Limulus polyphemus. Taxonomy (NCBI): domain Eukaryota; kingdom Metazoa; phylum Arthropoda; class Merostomata; order Xiphosura; family Limulidae; genus Limulus; species Limulus polyphemus. The sequence continues at coordinate 107,785 of NW_013666421.1, forward strand.
TTGGTACGTTTTTTATATTATAAGTCAAACGCTGGATGAAAAAAAAAGACTGCCAGTTATGTGTGAAATTACTTGTACGACTACATCAACTAGCAAGCCTTAACTGTACTCAGTACGAGGACATCTGCAATTGAATTAATCTATAGCAGGAAAACTTTTTCAATAGCTATTAACTATTGTTGATGGCTTAAAACACTTCTAATGTAATACTCACTGACTCATTTTTATCTCCTTCCACCAACGAAAGATTTTCATGGATTTTCATAAAGTAAAATTTAAAAATGCGTCATTTTTTCTTCAAAATTTCTTAAATAAAAATAGGTGATATTATGCTCTATGAAATACATACATATATTTGAATTACGCAAACAACATCTGTAAAAAACATCACAGTATATGGACGGATTCAAGGAGGAAGGCCACTCAGCACGAGCTCCTATTTTTCGCCAAGTAATATTTGTATGAGTTGTTTAAAATGCTACATATGTCAGGGTATTTGAATACTAAACATATCAGAAACGTTTTTAAAATAGTGTTTTTGTATGCAAAATGTTAGAGATTGGGGAGTGCTTACGGTGATCAACTTATTTAAAAATCGCTTCTTTCCCCTAACTGAAAATTTTCGATCTAGCCTTGCATTGCATACAGTTTTTATTCTCACAAATTCAAGGTTTTTAAAAAGAAAGATTATTGTGATACTTTTCAAATAGCTGGATTAATTCCTGTGAACAGTAGATAAACTACTTTTTAATGTGTATTTATTTTAATCTAACAACACACAAATAGGTATTAATGTTTTGTCAATAATTCACTGGTCACATGCTCTGACCGTGAATCCCATTGCTCATGTTTCATGGCCCGTTTCCGCATAAACGACTTCCCACTTTAGGACCATGAGTGCGTTATAAGAGTGACTGTCAAATCCAATTATTTGTTCGCATTAGAGTAGTCCAGAAGTTTTCGATAGGCATGTTGATTAGCTAGCTGCCTTTCACGTGGTCTGTTAGTTCAAAATTATGGATGGCTTTGCGCAGATAGCCTTTATGTAGCTTTGCGTGAAAATTCTAAAACAAACAAACTGAATGTATTCTGCGCCTATTAGTGGACCTGTCTCTCTGAGCTATTTGAAATATTACAACACTTAACTTCCAAGAATTGATATTCAAAGCCAAAAAATAAAATAAATTTAAACTAAAAGTTTGTTTCGAAAGCACTGCACCAACACAGGTTCTATATATATATATATTAGGTCGTCAAGAAATTAATGTCGCGTTTTGGAACACTTTTATTAACCCCCCCCCCAAAAAAAAAACATACATCACGTATAATACTTAAACGAACCGCCTAAACGTCACGTTAGTGTAGCATATATAATGTGTAGAGTTTAGTATACTCTAATCCCTTATAGTGATAGCACACGACGAGACACACATTCGGCATGTAATGCTGTTTGAATACAAGAATGGAAACAACGCCTCTGTAGCCACAAATAATATCAAAGAAGTTTATGGAAATGCTTTGAACGTTCGTAAGCGTCAACGATGGTTCAGCAAAGTTTGTTCAGGTAACTTGAGTCTTAAAAACTGTGATGGCATGTTGGAATTGATATTGATGCTCTGTAGACACTTGTTGAGTCTAACCAAAGGCAACACACTCGCGAAATAGCCCTGAAATTGCATGTCTCTCATGAAATAATACGTACACATTTAAGGAATATGGGAAAACATGAGTCATTGTACAGTTTTTCCATGTTATAAAGTTTTAGTACATTATTTTGTATATTACAATTTTGTATTATTTATTGTCAATGGCTACAGCATAAACTTTGTAGAAAGAACAATCAACACAATATCTGGAACACTAATTTGTAGCGATATTAAAAGAACATATATAATAACATAGCGCCATCTATGAAGTTATTGAGAAAACTGGCAGGAATTATTTAGTTTTTTTTTGTTTTTTTTAATTCCTATATTGTTAAAGTAGTTCGTTGTTGAATTCCTAAATATAAAAGCTGAATAATTCGAGTTTCACTTTGAACTTATTCTAGTACTTAAAAACGTTCTTAATCTCTTTGAAGTTAAGCACAAAGCTAAACATTGGGCTATCTGTTTATAACATTAGAAATCCACAGACATGTCGTTGTGCCACTGGGTTTTTTTTAATCGGACTAGCTTTTAACGTTTTTAACTTCTATGGTCATATACTTTAAAAATTAGCTGTTCACACACCAAAATCAAATAATTAAATGGAACCCTTTCTGAAGATCAACAGTTATCACATTCTTAAACTTCTACTACTATGCTATGCATATACGATTTTTTTTCAAGTTTTAATATCACTTTAAAGCATAATTAATCATTTTCTTAAAATACACAAACACGTGTTAGGATACAATTTTATTATACTTTTATGTAGCTAATAAATTTGATCTATGACGTTCCATAGTGATCTGAATCACGTGCACTAAACGTGTAATCTCTATTTACATTTCTAAATATTAAATTAGACATCATATAAAAGCATTTCTGCTCCTAAGATTCCAGTACATCATTCTAAGTAAGTTTTAACAGTAGATAGACATAATATTTTTATTATATTGTTTGTTTGTTATGAATTTCGCGCAAAGCTACACGAGGGCTATCTGCGCTAGACGTCCCTAATTTGGCAGTGTAAGACTAAAGGGAAGGCAGCTAGTCATCACCACCCACCGCCAAATCTTGGGCTACTCTTTTACCAACGAATATTTGGATTGACCGTCACATTATAACGCCCCCGCGGTTTAAAGGGCGAGCATGTTTGGTGGGATGGGGATTCGAACCCGCGACCCGCAGATTGCGAAGCTCACAAGGATTATTTCTGCATACCCGTTCTTAATTTTGAATTTATGGAATAGAGGGAAGGTAGATATAGTCAACAAGCACTCACAATCAATTTTTAGGTTATTCTTTTTTTTTTTTTGGTCAAAAACGATGATTTGACCGTCACTCGTATAATATACTCTTAAACTTACAGTATGAAGTGTGTTTTTGCGCCAACGGAACGCGAACCATGAAACCATACCTCAGATTTATTGTCCGGACATGTTAACCTCTAAGTCATTCTCAGCACTTCACTAGTAGTAAGTTTTTCTAATAACCGTTATAGGAAATGAGAGCAAGTACCAGCCATATCAAACAACCTTTTTTTTTTTTCATTCCGC
>NW_013666421.1:111042-124231 GCF_000517525.1 Limulus polyphemus
TCTTGTTTCTTGTATCTTGGCGAATGGTCTAGTATTTACTAGTAGGGTAGGCTGGTATATAAAAGAGGGTAATGTAATGTGTGTGTAGACAGTGAGTAATTGAACTGCAGTCAGAGAGAGACGTATTGTTGTAGTTAACGTTCGTTCGTTATTATAGTTTGTTATAACGCGACTGTTGAGAATAAGTGTATCGTAAAGTTATATTCGGAAAGAATAAACCAGTTTTATTAAGTAAGACTTGTGTCGTTAAAGTTTCGTTGGAACGAAGTTACGGAAAAATCAATTAACAAACGGAGACGTAACAGTAACATTTAAAGTGTGCCCAAGCCCCCAAAGTGCGAAGCACGTTTTTGCGACTGGGGACCGAGATCCATGCATCCTCGGATTCACAGTTTAAGCACACTAGCCATTTGATCACGCCCGGCCCAACAAAATGCTTTCCTTTATTTGAAACTAGCAGAGTCATGCAAAATATACGCGGTCAAATTAACATCTTTATACAATAATACTTCTTTAAATACAGGATTTCTAGAATAAAACAATAGAATTCTAATCGATGATACCGAAATCTATTAATCCACTTGTCTTAGGCCTAACATTAGTTAAGCCTTTATCAAGCACGGCCTATATTTGATAAAGAAATAAATTAACACTGTAACTAGTAAGAAATACCAGACATAGCAACGCTTTCAAAACCTGGGTATTGGGGGAAAATATTAAAACTCAACAGGGTAACGGTACTGGCACTCTAAGTGTCTATATATAAACAAATGAAGAAATTCCCCCCACAAAGTCCTAACACATAACACCTCTGAGTTCGAGTTCTGAGGGATGACATGTCCATTCCCCAAATACATTTCCATTTCCAATGCATAGTACTATCTACACTCACCACTCCCGTACACATAGTATGACGTCATTCGTAGTTCCTTACTTCTAATTTCATGCTTGCATACTTTAATGAAGTTTTAAAAGCTTACTACGCACGCACACACGTTACTCTTTTAATTATATAGATATAGATTTTGCTACAACACGTATGAGATTTTGGTTTCCAATCCATTTCGTTCAGCCTTAATCATAATGTAACTTAGTGCCAGAGTATTCTGTATATATATTAGTGAGATATCAAGACAGGTGGTATTTCTTCAATTTTATAATGCAAGTGCTAATAGATAATGCTACTCTACCTTTGATTTTGAAAGAATAGCAAGCTATAATATCAGTTAACATTATGTTTATTAATTTATATTTTAGTTGATAGAGTATCGATAATATAAAACGCGAAAGGAGAAATCATTTATTAAACGCTGAGCCTTTTCAAAATTTGACAATGATTTCTTAAGCTCGTAGTTCGGAGGATTTCAGCATTGAATGTTTTCGTCCTATATTTATTGTCCGTCTATGACCAGTAGAACAAATTTTAAACTTAATGAATAATGATGTGTGTATGTCACTTGACAAATTACTGACATATTAAATATCGTTGTTTTTTCTTTCCTGAAATCAGAAAGCGTGTAGCTTTTTTTTTTCAGTCATTTGTTTATCTTAAACATCTCATCACCAGAGAACGCGAGTATCGAACTGAATCAGTGAATGAATGAAACATTCGACTATGTTTAGATTAGGCATACCAAACATAGGCTTTGAAAATCGGAAACTAAGCCTATGGGCATGAGGTATGTTTTCTCAAACGTTAATCTGATCCATATGAATCGTTTTGGTGACTTATGTTTTGGTAAGTGACATTGGTTTTACTCTTACATCAAAAAGTATTACTGTAATCACATTTTAGTTGTGTGACTCCTTAGACTGTTAGAGGTAGACAAAAATTTGAAAGCCATTTTGCCAGAAATCAAAATACTGTATTATGTATACTATCCTATTACTATTAGGATTAGTAACAAGTAAACACTAAGTGCACGGGAGGAGTTCAAAGTGTGCATGCCATGACCTCTTATAGAGTGCCATTTACCATGGTATTGTGTGTATATGATGCCAGAGTTATCAACTGTTTCATTTTACACTCCATTGCTGATTTAAATTTAAGTATAACGGTAGTGGTACTGGTAGTAAGAGTAAATACCAGATGCAATCTACGGAGACAGTGAAAAAACTGTAGATTACTATTAAGATACGCATTTCATAGATTGTAGAAGTTATCCAATATGTAACCTGTATGATAGACAAAAGTTTTTTATATTTTTCATGTGAATGTCACTTTGCACTCCATAATCCATTTTCAGTCTAAATCTTGAGTGCAAATACCTTTGTAACTCATCTGATTTTTTGTGTACATCATGCTTGTACATTTTACTAAAAGTTTGTGACATTTTATGTAGATACAAATAGTAAATTCGTAATTATAGTAAACAATCTTTCTCCAAATCCAATGCAATACATATTCAATTAAATACTATAGAATATAATTCTACCACTAAACTTGGTCAAAAATTTCACTGATTATTTGAAATTATGTCACTATCATAAGGTTTGTGCCTGTGATGCTGACAAGGTCTTAGTTCTCATGGTGTTAACAAATAATATTTGGATGCCTAATGATAATAACATTAAATTTTATATGAGATGTTAAGTTCTTAAAATGGTACACACACCTACCAATTGACCTGCATTTGGTCACCTGAACCCAAAGACCTGCATTACACTGGAGGAAAAAAACTTCAAAAGAGGTGGAAGAAAAGTTTATTATTTGTCATGGAATTATTACAAAATTCTAAAAAGAATCAACCATTTAGTGGTGGAAAAGGATAAAAACTTGAAGCAACATTTGGATCCAAAAGAAATAAAGTAATTGTGGTTGTCCAAGAGCATTTTTTGTGGTCAGTGGGTTATTTTGTTATTTATGGATGGGGCAGTACCCTTTGACAGCTTCTAATAGCTTTCAAGGTTTATAAGACACAACTTTAGAGAAGCATGGTCAAAATTATTATTACTAAATGATGTGAAAGAGAGAGAGAGAAGAATATTTTCAACCATAATCCTAATAATATTTCATAAGGTTTGGACAAAATAGGAGTTTTAGGTTATGCCAAAATCATCTTCATAAGCATAAACATTAATTGATAAATATATAACTAAAATTGTTTTTAAATATTATAACCAAAAATATCAAAGAAACCAACTATAAAAAATAAAGAAGTAGGCCATCATTTACAGAAAACATAAAAAAAACCTTAGATGTACACAGTGTACCAATACACAAAACTTTACTACATTTACGGACTTAAGCTGTGCTTGGTGTTTTTCACAATTATGTAATTGTGTTGGCAGTATGTAACCTAATGCATATCAGATATTCTTTCAGACTTGGAATTTTACAAGTATTATTAGTATTAATAACCATTTGCATACCAATCATGTTCTCTTGCTTAGACCATCCATAATAGTGTGAATGCAGCACTGCTTTATTGTTGTGTGTGTGTGTGGGGGGGGGGGGGGGACAATCACTTGAGATCCCTTCCTCAAAGGAACTAATAGTGAACATATACCTGCCTAAGAGTTTTACAGTCAGAAAGATGTCCATTTATCACTGCTAATGATATTAAGGTCTTGGATGTGAGGAGGATGAGGGTGCTTTACAAAATAATTTATATTACTTGGTGAGTTGGGCAAATACATGGTAGATAGCTTTTAATTATAATAAATTCAAAATAATACATGTGGGTTATCATAATTGAAAGTTCATTGTTCATATGTTATTTTGCCCATATTGTGTGTTGTGTTGAGGTTTCTTGAAACAATAGGAGAAAATGTTATTATTACCATTTTTTTATACAAACTTCCATATTAGACTGTTGATGCTGATTGTAAAGTGTTCAGTTATGCTGTATTTTAGGAAATTTGCTTGGTTAGTTTCTCATTGTTTAATACTGTGTAGGGGGGTTGGTTTCTAAATGAGCATGTGAAGGATGCTACAAGTGAATATGCTATTTCAACTCTTTTTAGTATTACTAGAGTACTAGCAATAATATTGCCTTTGATGTTCACATATATATTGAAACCAGTAGTTAAGTTAGTAGGGGTCATGTTCTTGATTTGGAGAAAACTGACTTTCAAATCTGCAGGAAATTATAAGAGAGAGAAAGAGTGGATGCCTATCTAAATGGAGTAACATTTACTGAATTCATCAAATATTTATTAGTTTCATCACAGTAGCTAAGAGTATTGTATCTTTTCAAAAATCTTGCATTTCGACAAAAAAAAACGATTTTTCAATGGATAACTGAATTAATGAAAATATATACATTGAACTTTCAAGAATATAAAGTATACTAGTGAAATGTGAACATTATGAATTTTACTGCAGTAAATGAACCAATATTTTCAGTAAGGACCATTGCCTTATTTTAGGGAGTGATTAGCCCTGCCCTCTCTGAGCTTCAGGTCCACATGGTTCACCTTGTAGTATCTTTAGGGCTCCTGCCCAAAGTAGGTGAAGATGCTAGCACAGCAATTGTAGTTGGATGTTTTGTCACAGCATAAAAACTTTATGGGGCCAACCTTGAGAAGGATGTGAATGAGGAAGAAGTTACAAAACAGCTGGTGATTGAAAATGCATCAGGAGTTAATAATTTGTTTATGGAATTATTAAATTGGCTAAGAAGAGTGATGCAGGCTGTATGTGGAACAGAAAGTATACTGGAGGATTTGGACAAGGATTGTTATTGTACCATTACTTAAAAATGGTAAAGAAGGGGGAGTGCAAGAGGCACAAGTTTACAAAGTATATTTGTCAAAAATTTCACAAGAGTCTTGTTGAACAGAATAAGGGTATCATGGAGAGGAAAATGCAACACAACTAGTGTGGTTTCAGAGCTGGGAGAGAATGTTTCAACCAAGCATTCACTACCATACACTGTATGAATTGGTAAAAGATCTGTACGCATATCTGATTTGTTGACTTCAAATAAGCATATGACTTTATGGAGAGATGGGCTATGATATATGGTTGTGTTATTATGACTATCTCCTCTGAATAAGAGAACAATTCTGAACATTGCTATCTCTTTCCTAAACTTATAATCACTCTCAGTAAAATCTCAGCTCCCAGAATCTCTGGACATGTTGAAAATCTTAACCATGGCTTCATGGGAACTACAGGTCCTTGTGTCAAGATTAGTCATTTAGTTCACATGGCCACGACCATTATCCCTCCAACCTGTAGATTTGATTTTGGAACTTTGTTCCATGGCTATGGGGTTTTCTTGGGCAATAGGGCAGTGGAGAGAGTCATTTCAGTTCTTCCTGGGCTTTACCCCAGTCTGTTTGTTGTGCCCAAGAAAACAGGAGGTTGGTGTCTGGTCAATGATCTTTTTCATTTAAATCAATTTCTAGATCCTCCAAATTTCTTGATGGAGTCATTCCTCACTCTGAATTGATATTTTTTGCCACAACTGTGTATGACCAAGTTAAATGTTGCCAATGCCTATCTGCACATTCACATAGTAGAGTCATCCTGCCACAAACTGTGTTTTGGGCACAAGGTTCTTGTGCTGCAGTTCAGGGCTCTGACCTTCAGACTAGCATCAGCTCTATGTGTGTTCTGCCAATTCGTAGGAACCTGTCCTCGTCTCTTCCATTCCTTCGGCATATGCACACACCATTCCATAGATGTCTGGCTACTTCTGGCACCATCTCGTCAGTTGGCAGAAAATCACACCCAGATACTGCTTTCCGAAGCAACCAAGACAGGATTTCTTATCAGAGCCGAGACATCTCTTCTCATTCTAACACAATATATCATCCATATGGGTATCTTTTTCAACATGTATCTCAGTTGATCTCAGCCTACTTCTTTCCGGCTCCACACTATGGAAGAGACATTCTGACTCTTACTCATGTCTCTTTCTCCCATTGTTCTTTATCTTTTGGGGGATGTGGGCATCACTCAAATCTCTCATTCCTTTGGGACAAGTGCACATGACATCATTTCATTGGTTTCTACATGAACAATGGATCATGAGCAGCAATCCAGTGGATTCCTCAGTCTCCTTATTCAGGATCAACATCTTCAATCTCGAGTGGTGGATTGATCAGAACAATACTACAATCGATGTTCCTCTGCCACCACCTCACAGCTCCATCTTGTCACTAATGCATTGCTTCAGGGATGGGGGTGCATATCTCAATTGTCAGGAATTCCAGGGCCTATGGACAGACAACAAGGCTTCCCTCCATATCAAAGTTTTTGAATTTCTTGCTGTTCAAAGGGCAATGTCTCAAGGTCTAGAATAACTGAGGGGCAAAGTTGTCATGCTTCACTCTGACAATTCTATGGTGGTGTCTTACATATCCTGTTGAAGGGGCATTTGGTCCAGGACTCTTTCTTTTTGTGCCTTGGATCTTCCATATTAGACCCATTCCCATCATATCATCCTACTAGATTGCCTTGTTCCGGGGTGATGAAATTGGTTGTGAATCAATTGTCTCAACCCTTCAGGATTCTTCCGACAGAATGCATGCTTCATCAAGGAGTTTTCTGTTGGATTTGCTCTTGGTTTGGGACACTGATGATTGATGTGTTTGCCAATTCTTGGAAGACTCAACTACTGTCATTTTGGTCTCCAGTACCTCACTCTTGGGCATTGGCAATATATACATTCAAACAAGACTGGACTGGATTGCACCTACATGGCTACCCACCTATTCTTCTGTTATCCAGAGTCATAGCAATGATTCATTCAACCCCTGGTCACATTCTGTTAGTAGCACCGGATTGGGTGGCTCAATCCTGGTTTCCACTTCTGCTGTACCTTCAGGAGTACCCACCTCTTCCACTTCCTCTTTGGCTGTCTCTGTTGAGGTAGACACGATCCAACATCTTACACCCATCCAATCTGAAGCTTAATCTTTGTGCATGGAGGTTATGCGGTCCTCTGCACAGTGTCGCAGTTTAACTTCTAAGATTGCCATGTACCTGTATCAGTCTCTGCGTCATCCCATAATGGACATTTATCAATGGAAATGCACATATCGACAATGTTGTATTGTGAGGAGGTTGAACACACATCATCCAGACGTGCCAACCATAGCTATGTTTTTGACCAGGCTCTGTGACAAAGAGTTTTGCATCTTCCACAACTGCCCTATATAAGGTGGCCTTATCAGCTACCTTTAGATACTAGAAGAGATGGAAATTTTTTGAGTCCCCAGTGCTCTCTGGCCTCTTCAAGTCACTTCGGGTCATTTGTCTTAAGGTTTATTTTTTGTTGCTGCTGGTCTGTGGAGGTTGCCAGTCAGAGTTGTTTGCACTGCACAGGATGCTTTATCATTCTACGTACGTTTTTCTATACTCAGACAGATCCTTCTTACTTAAGACATTGGCAGCCAGGGTAGGGGATAAATCTTTTCACCTATACATCTGACTGCTATTTCTCACTTCTATGATTGATCAGATCCTGATTGTTTGTTATGTCCAATGAGGGCCTTGAAGTGTTATGTTGCCTGCACTAAAGCTTTTAGAGGTACTAGACAAAGGCTTTTTATTCATTGTGACCCCCCAGTTTGTCGGAGTGAGTACAAAAATTGATACATATTGCTTATTCTGGGCTCTCTTTGGAGGCAAGGAGACTTCTGCGAGTAACATCTCATCAGATTCATCACATTTTTATGTTCTTAGTGGCCTGGTTGAATTATCCATTGGAGGACATTGTGCGGGCTGGTACATAGACCTCCCCCAATACTTTTATCTCACAGTATTTGCAAAATCTGGCAATATCTTTCTCTGAGGGTTTTCGAATACACCTCTAGCTATCTGCTAGGTTATAAAGAGGGGTATTTTCTTTACTAATCTTGTCTCTTCTTTCCATTCCAGAGTCTCTTACCTCTTTTTTCACAGGATCCTACTCTGTGACAAGTGTTGTCCAGTCAGATGTGCTTTTATCAAACCAGATCTGCACTATCTACAACAAACACAATATACTTTACTTAGGTTGCAACAGACTATATAGAAATGAGATGTTTCATAAGACCACCTAGAGGCAGACCAGATAGTATTACTGTACTATGCTGGACCGCCACTCATGGACACTCATGAGTAAAGCATAAGGGGATCCTGCCCATCCCTGCTAATCAGTGGATTGAATAAATTTGGGTTGGTTTGCTTTTAAAAATTTATGTACTTTGGTTCACCTATTGCACTATTTTCAGAGCATTGTTCCTCAGGACTCCTCAGTGTGCATTATCCTCCCACTACCACCTCCAGTATTCTACTAGTGGAGCTAGGGAGTCCTTACCATTCCCTGTTTCCAGTCACTGGGGTTGTCGACAGAGGTTATTCCTCCAGAGTGTACGAGCGAATTTCCTCCACTCTTGGAGAAGGGGGCGAAGTTGGGGCTCTCCTACTCAGTACTCTGGATGTTTTTTTCCTAGATGTTGGTAGGAGTGGCACCAGCTTACACGGGAACCAACTTGTAATACTGGTTCAGATTTGATGCTTAGCTATTCATTTGGGTTGAGCGTGGCCATTCATTTTGATTAATATTGGTTCATACATTGTTCATGGAAGAAGGTCCAATGTCTCCTCATAATTCCAAATGCAGAGTGGTCCCATCCTGGGTCCTTGGTTGAGCACCATTTGTTCCATGTCCTCCCCATAATTCCAGGGGCAAGTGAAATTTTTCTTACCTACATGGGGAGTGAGGATGAGTGTTCATAATTCCAGACCAGATTAGTTCTGTTTCCTCAAGTTAAGTATGGCATACAGGATCCTGTCATTCTGAGTTTGGGATGTTGCTTTTTGGATTTCTTCAGGTTGAAGAGAGGATTTGTCCACTTAGGAGTTGCATACCTTCTCGTCATTTTTCTGGTGGCTCGGAACACATCACTTTATAGTTACAGGTTAGGATCTATTCACAAATATATCTTTTGTGGTCCAAATGCCCTAGCCACCAACATGGGATTTAGGGACCATGGCCCTGTGATTCTAACCCTGAGCAGTGGGACCTCAGTTACCTTGTTGGGACCTGGCCAATGGTGATGACGGATCATGTCAAATTCCACCCGCAGTGCATGCTTTGGGTTCTGGGTGAAAAGCATACCTGTTCTGGATGCTAATCTTCTACTGGCATGACAGTGATCTAAGCAGATGCATTCTGTATGGATAATGCCCTCACCGGCCCCTCCACCTTATCAAAGTGGGATGCTAGCTCTAGTGTAAGGTATGTTTGTTAAATCAAAAATGTATTTCCAATATTTACTTTTTTGTCATATTCAAAGGTTCTTATTCATTTTCTAACCAAAGTGTTACTGTTTATTTAGAATTATTTATTATTACTTATTGATTTGGTTGATGTCTTTGTTAAAGGCATATGTTTAATTAACCAACACTGTTGTTAACAAAGTTAGTTATAGTCGAAGGTCCATATTTATTTTATAATTTAACTGTTAGTGTACTCTTAACTGTTTTTCTGATTATTTATTACAATTTTTATTAGGTATAGTAAATTAGATAACAGTTTTATGTTAAAATGACTAAGACTGTTAATCTGCTTCGAATGGTGACTACTAAATAGATTTGTTTCGTTTAAGTTAGTTGCAGTTGTTTTAATTGGCCACAGTAGGTGCTCTTGCAATAAAAGCTTACTGTTTGTAGCTTTATGAGTATAAAACATAGCATTAAATATATGTAATAACCATGTATTTATTTTTTATTTAAAATATTAAAATATGATTACTGTTTTGTATAATGTATTTTTAAATTAAGTGCAAGTGTTTTATTTCATTTATATGGATTACCTGTAAAATAAAAAGGATTGTCAATTAAATATAAACTAGTAATCATGGTAATGTCATCAGTAAATTATGCAAATTAGTACTTGAAGGTTCGAACCTTCATTAAGAAAGGTGTTCTGAACCTTAAAAGGTCAAAATCTACCCTTCGTTACAGCTATTTTGTATACCAATGCTACAGATAAGGGGCTTATCAGCATAATTCTTTACCAAAAATCAGCCATTTATGGCCTTAAAAAAATATTGAGAAGTTGATTTACTGCATTGGGAAAACAAATACAGTTCCTGCTGCTTTAATGGTAGTACAGTAATTAATGAGCACATTCTTGTAGCTTTCTGCATTTACGCACAAGATTGCACAGCACACAGTAGAGCTACAAAAATAAACACACACTAACCACCAGAAGTTTCTATTGGTGCACTTGTGAATGATCCAGTTTTGTGTAAAAAAGATAAAAGAAAGATAAAGTTGTATTTGTGTTTATTATGATTACATCTGGTGATTTAATTTGTTAAATTACTCCTGTGCCAAGTTTCACCTTTTGAAATAATAAAATAATTCATAATTAGTTAAATTACTTTTTATCACAAAATGTTCCTCTTGCACTTTGTAAAAAAATTTATAATTACTACCACTTACAGAATTCGGGGAATGATTACTCCTTAGAGAAAAAAAAATGACCTGTAGCACTACTGGTATACTGTTGTTTTTTTCCATGTTGTGTTATGATATTGTGATTTGTTTCCGTTCCTGAAACTCGTGTTGATTGAGATGTGCTATTTTTTTAAAAAATATGTTACATTGATTTAAAATAACAAGAGAAGTTACAATGAAACTAAATTCTATAATAAATTAAAATTTCAATTTCCTTCCATTTAACTTACTTATCTTGAACGTTATGCTCAACTGCTGTCAAAACAAAATTCCACACATACAATTTTGTCAGTTTCTAATAATTTTTTCATTGCAGTGCCAAATAATACAGAAACAGACTCACTTGTTGCTGGGTAAAACATCGATCTCAAATCTGCATTCTAGAGAGAGAGAAAGGATAGAAGAAGAATGATATAAAGGTATAATAAAATTATACTTTTGCTTGTTAAACTTCAATACTATCGCTTATATTTTAATACAGATTATAACTTCTATACATCAGACAACTTTAATCCAATAGTGATTAAATGAAGTACTGGCCATGATGATAGAAGTGATGGTAAAAGTTGCTATCCATAAGATGAATGTATAATACCATATTTTAGTTTGTGACAGCATTACTATTAACAATGATATCAGCTGTAAGATCCTAATGACTAAATGTTAAAAACCATAAAACAAAACAGCTTCCAGAGGCATTGTTTTAATAGATTTATAGCATTTTGACTAAAAAGAGGCCTATGGTTATAAACATTTTGTGCAAAACTATAATGTATTTTTTAAATTTGAGGGCAAGTAGATTTATAAGAAGTATTTTCACAAATTTGTATCTCATGTAACATTATTTTCTCCTGTATTTGTTTCAGGATGTCTTGCAGTAGTTTGGCATTAACTGTTTCTGTTTGTTTACTAGTGAGGAAGCCAATAATGTAGGGATTTTATTCTCCATGTAAAGTCTTAGTCTGCTATGTGATCCATAGCCAGATCAGGTGATGTGTCCACTTCTATCCCTATTCTTTTTTTTCAAGTTCAGTATCCAGCCCTATATAGTTTTTATATTTAGCAATAAATTGTTTTCCTAATACTTGTACAAATAGAACCAACTACCCTTCCAAATTTTCAGCACACCTCTCTTATAACTCCATGACTTATTACAGTTGTTACATTAGAGTTATCAACTTTTGCTGGAGTTAAGGATATTAATTTAATTTCAAATGTTAATATTTAATATCCATACTTGATTCAATCGAACAGTCGTGAAAATATACCTGAAACCCACCTAATACACTTGAGGTTGATATCACATGTTCCGGCAAATACCTTAATTTTTAATAGCCTTAAATACATCATCTTGTATGATTTCTTTCACGTTAAGAATTGTAAGAGGATTTTTCTTACCAACATGTTTTGTTTGTGATGTTCTGTTTTGTGTGTGTCTATCCTTGATTGTTCTACCATTTAAGCATAGCGTAAACCTATTTAGCCATTTAGTTAAGCACAAGACACAGTTGCCTCATTTGCATTAAATTAAAAAATAAACAGAATTAAAAAACTAAAATAAATCAAACTTACTAACCACTTGGGTGTTAATAAAAGTAACACTAAAACTTTTAAACACATGAAAAAATGCTGTTAAAAAGCTCGCAGTAAATCCATCTTTTTTTGGACCCACTTCACATAGCATATGTGTTCATCCACGGTTTACAAATAAAAAACAGATGATTTTTTTTTAGAAATTTAAGCTGACTATAAGACTTAATAAAAATAATTGATTCTCAGGTGGAAATGCTTAAAATCTTCAGAGTAACCAGGTTTGTTTGTTTTTTGCTAGCTTTCTAGGTAACTGCTTACCAAGGTCACTCATGAAAGTAATGTACATTCACGGACCATTCGGTGAGGTCAGGTAATTGTTATGTATTTTACCTTTTAGTCATTTATTCTGGGCAAGGGTATTATAGGACCATTCAGTGAGGTCAGGTAATTGTTATGTATCTTAACTTTTAGTCATTTATTCTGGACAAGGGTATTATAGGACCATTCAGTGAGGTCAGGTAATTGTTATGT
The DNA here is from genome assembly GCF_000517525.1 of Limulus polyphemus. Lineage (NCBI taxonomy): Eukaryota > Metazoa > Arthropoda > Merostomata > Xiphosura > Limulidae > Limulus > Limulus polyphemus. The sequence goes on from NW_013666421.1 coordinate 123,512, forward strand.
ATCTTAACTTTTAGTCATTTATTCTGGACAAGGGTATTCTCCTCAAAAATCAAAGAAGAAGAAATTTCTTCCGTATGTTTAAAATTCCCCTCATGGATGCCTGAGAATCAGTTACTAAATTTTATGTAATCTAATAATTTATCATTTTTTATTTAATAATTATGTACATGAACATGATTGTGTGATGATGGGGTTAAGTTTTTGTAGCTATGCAATAATAATTTCTTATATCAAAGGAAAGCATAATATGGGCATTTTAGTAATGTAGTTAAGAAATAAATAAGGGAGCACTATATTATAGACTCTGTAATTTTTATTAGAAAATGTACATACCATACTCTGTGCTTGAGTCATTATAGTAGGGAATGTATGTGTAAAGGACAACATTTGTTTCATTTAATACATTTAAGGAATATAGTTTTTTTTTAAGTTCTATATTTGGTAAAAACATAGGTTGTGTTTGAATTATCATACATAAGGAAGTTACATGTGAATTTTTGCCATTTTGTATTTGAGTTAATACTCACTCACAAGGTATATACATATGGTATTTTTAATGTTTCTTGGAGTTTTTACATGTAAAGATAACTCAGAAATAAATTTTGGCATCAAACTAATGAAAGCTAGTTTTGCATTCTGCCCAAAACACAAAATGTCTGGTATTCACATGAACATTTCTCATATGTGTGTGTGTGTGTATATATATATATATATATATAT
>NW_013666421.1:125231-134100 GCF_000517525.1 Limulus polyphemus
ATATGTGTGTGTGTGTGTGTGTGTGTATATATATATATATATATATATAAAAATTTAAACAGGGAATATGTACTAAATGAACATTCCTTATTGAACATAACATTAGTGAAAAGAATGGTTGTTAAGAATGCTATTTTGCTTTCAATAGAGACCTTTCTTTATGTAGAATTATACACTAACTGTTTTCTACACTAAACTACATTGGGCAACAATGTACTTATCACATTTTACTCATTACATTGTTGCCTGATGAAGTCTCCAGTAAGAGGGGCAAAAGCTCGCAAATAAAATAAAGGTATTTTAAGGTAGAGAAAAGTCCATGTATAATTTTACATGTTCACTTACTCACATTAAGAGTCTTAAAAAAACAACCTTTATTTATGTTGAAAGTTGTCTTATAAATTAAAAATGGAATAGATAATGTTTAAGCCTGATATTGAATATCTAGCCATGTCACTTGACTGAATAACTGAATATTTAGCCACTAAATAGTTTATACGCTTTCTTAAACAGTTTCACTAGATTCAAGGACTTTGGGAACTAAGTGACATATAAGTAAATATAAACATGAATATAAAATTCTGGAAAATGCTAAAGAGGTTATACACCAAGTAAGATTGAATTACAATACTTTAAGATTCCAGTTTAATACTTATACTCTAATTGTTCCTGTCTGTTGTCTACAATTGACAATTATATTTTTTTACAGAGACAAAAAAATGTTTATGAACTATCTAATCTTGTCTGGACATCTCTAATACTTGTTTAAACTTGAAACACTCTTTATTTTCTTTCAAGTACTGAGCAAGGATATCTGAATAAGACATTATAAGGAGAAAATGAACATTTCAGTATGCCTTTAGTGAATAATAAAACCTTACAATAATTCAAAACAAAATTCTATAGGGCTATTAAGTAGTTTTTCTGACAGTATCAATTGAAAAGCGTATTAATAAAAAAAATGGCACATTATATTAAAAAAAATTCATATTAATATCCTTTAAAAAACTAAGGTTACTGATGATGAGTTATTTTTGCAAAAGGCTGATTAAAACAGACTTAATATTTTCTAAACTAGGCCCTAAACTTGAGCTTTTTTTGATTAGTTGAAGAAGAATAGTCAAATAATCAAAAGCGCTCGTGTTTTGGGTCTCGTTTTGAAAATATTACAACTTTTGTAGGGGATCCTGTGTGCTAACTACTTAACCTAAAATAAACTTAATCAGTTCTCTTTAAATTTAGTAAGATTTTTTTGTTTAACATAAGAAAGGAGAATTACATGCTGTGGAAAATGTCAAAATTAAATGGATTTGTGCACATAAATGCAAAACATGTTTCTTATGATTTAGTTTGTTTAAAACGTTTGTCCCTCTTACAAAAATAAATCTAACTTACTAGTATTATTAATAATCTGTATTAATAAAATTATCAATGAATTTACCTTCTGTGTGTTTGTTTTTGTACGTATAATATCCTAATTCTTGTAATAGGTTTTCCATTATGCTGTTTTTCATTAATTCTTTGAAAGCTTTAACTGTTTGGCTGCTGAGTAATTGCTTATATCTCGCCAAACTGAATATCCAGTAAACAAGATACTGACTACCAATAAATTATTTTAGATGAGCTTTTTCCAAATGTACAAGTAAAACTTTAACTTATCTTGTCACAACATTTCACTAAGTTTACCTGTATTATCATGTGAGATACAAGTACTGAGGCTAACAGAATTTAATTCAAAATAAGAAAATCACATGTGTATCTACAGAAATAATAGCCTACATAGCATGTGATTAATCTATTGTATAATTAATGAAGTATTTACCAACAAACTGTCAAATATATATAAATCTAAAAATAAAACTAATGTCTGAGCCATGCATTGTAGATTATTACTGATAGGAACACACACATGATTTTCTTATTTTAATGTAATTTATGTTAGTCTCAGTATTTGCATCTCACCCAATGATGCCAGGTGAATGTGGTGAAATATAGTAACAAAATAAACAAAAGTTTCACTCTATATATCAGAAAAAAAACTTGTCTGTAATTAAAGAAAAAAGAGGTGTTTCTATTATTTAATCAAGTATTTGTTACAATCCTAGTTTAGATTAAGAATCGATCTGTTAAAATGGTAATTAGATAGTGTTTTTTTTATTCACTTTTGTGTATTTCAAGCGGGTCTGTAATTCTTTTATATGTGTTGATGCCCAAACTGAATATCTGTAATGGAAAGAAAAGTAGTGTAATAATGGGAATCTTTATTTCAGTGATTTGTTCTTTCAAAACAACTTTATTCCTTCATTCTTGTGATTGAATGGGAAAATTATAGCCTTAACGTGTCTAAGGAAAGCTGATATACCCAAATAAATACCTCAATACCAAGTCATACCATCCTCAAGTCATCAAAAGAGATATGTCCTTGAAATTTTCACATCATCATTCATATTTTATATGGTATTTGTTTTATTCAGTAATATATCTTAATCTACCTGAATGATGGATAATGATACCTGTTAAGTATATATAACCTCAATAATAATAATATAAAAAAAAATAATATATATATATATAGAGAGAGAGAGAGAGATATTTCATGCTGATTTTAAATCGTGTTACTGGAGTATTCATTTTGAGTTATAGGTTTAAAACAGTACAGTTAAATACGTGAAATTAGATATATTTTCAAAAGTATGGCTTTCAATAAATTTTTTGGGTTATTCACGTGTGAGAAACATGAAATACATTTAATTCTATATATTGTTTTTATTTGTCTAGTTATCAACCATTACAACATAGAATTCAGGTTTTTGAAATTTTAAATCATCGTACATTATTTTTATATAATTGAAGTTATCAAGTGTCATAAATAGTAAAGCTGTTAAAGTTATCACAACTGGATAATGTACGAGAAACAAGTAACATGTTAAATGGCTAATTAAGCTGGTTTTGGAGGATTACAATTTGAGGCGTTTGGTTTCAATGTGTGGCGTTATAAAAATAAGTAAATGTGAAGAGGAATTATGATAGGAAATATCGAATTTGGACAACAATATTGAATGTAACAGAAGAAGACAAATCTCTGCTAGTGTATCTTGTACAAATAGTTGAAAGTTAAAGAACTGTACTAGGTATAGATGTTATAAACTTTCATAGCGATGTATACTACCCAGCCAAAAATATCTATATATATATAACCTTTGAACACATAATGTGGCTCAGCCAGCATGCTCTTTAAGGGAATTTGATAAACATAAATACAGATTTTCAGAATCAGGATATGTCTGGATTGCCAAAATGTTGTAAAATACATCAATTTGAAAGAAGAGACATTGAAGACTGCTTAAAGTGTGAAAAGGTTATATTGGAAAGGTTGAAATAAGCATACCATAAACTTTCCCCAATAATTCATGGTAACATCTTACTCGGTTTAAAGTCCACCAATGTTGAATTCTTCATGAATAGTGACGAACTGTGTGGAATGATTAAAGGTTCTTCACTCAGTTTCAAAGTAATAGTTAAGAGTGTTCGATGGCAGGAATGAAAATAATTTGATTATTATTTTGTGATGCTTACTGTAAAAATGTGTATATTAGTGGCATTCTGTTAAGGATACTGATGAGACTTAATTGTGGGACTGAAATTAAAACTAGATCACTAGAACTGAATGCTAGGCTTAGATTAATGTATATGAATGAGCAGGTTGGATTTGTGGGATCAGTTCAATGGAAAAAAGAAGCTTTTAGGAATGGATGATTTACATTTAAATAGGGTAGAGGCTGGCTTGTTTGCAGGGGTTATTAACTCAACTGTAAGGGCAGCTTTAAACAAGGACTAAATAATGATGAGGGCCAGGATAACGGGGGAAAATATAAGATGTAGAAAAAATTATTCTGTAGAAACAAAGTACTGAAGTAATTATAATGACAGGTTAAACAGTTATTATTGTAATGCTAGAAGTATAAGAAATAGAATAGAAGACCTTAGAGCACTGGTCATAATGGGAATGGTAATGGGAATAATTGAATCCTAGTTAAATGTAGACAATTTCCATGACAGGAATTTCTTTGGAATACAGGTTATTGGTTACTTAATAGGGATAGAGTACTAAAAAAGAGGGAGGAGAAGTGGCTTTATATAGAGTACTAAAAAAGAGGGAGGAGAAGTGGCTTTATATGTAAAATATGAGTTACCTCCTGAACAAGTAGAAGATATCAAAGCTAATAGCTGTGAGGTTGAATCTGTTTGGATTTCTGTAAGTGGTTATAAGAGGAAGAAGGCTTTCAGTTGGAATTTATTACAAATCACCAGATAAAACTAATGAAATTAGTGAGAAACTCAGTGAGACAAAGGGTGTTAATGAGGTCATAATTATGGAGAATTTTAATTTCACATTGTGAAATGTTAAAGTCAAATCATGCAGGAGAGAGAGATGATTCAGGATGATTTTTGGCATCAACTGGTCAGGGAACCTACTAGGAACAATGCAATTTTAGATTTATTGTTAACTTTTATTATAGAAATGGTTGACACAGTGGAGAGTTGTGAAAATCTAGGTGAAAGTGATCATTGGTCAATTATTGTTGATGTTTTGCTGCATATGGAGACAAGGAATAGGGGGAGTTTGGTTCCAAATTTCAAAAAAGAAACTTTTTGAAGGGTTGAAACAAGAATTATCTGTTTTGAATTGGGCAAGTGAAGTAATTAAATATACTGAACAAATGTGGAAATCTTTAAAAAATAAATTTTTAAATATTCAAGATAAGCATGTTCCTTATAGAAAAAGAAGGTGGCTGCAAGTAAAAAAACCAGCTTGGCTCCCATATGATATAAAGAATAAAATTTAAGAAGCTTAAATTGGCTGCTGCAATGAAAGATTTAGAAATTTGTAGAAGATCAAGAGAGTTATCAGCCATGATATTATGAAATCAAAAAAGTGTGTGAGAGTAATAGGTTGGCTGAAAATGTAAAAATTAATATTAAGGATTTCTTTAAATACATTAAAGGTTAGCAAAATATTAGGATGGGGGTAGTGTCTTTGAGGGATGATACAGGAAGCCTAATGTCTAATGACTATTGGATGGTTAGATTATTAAATTCTATTTTTTCTTCAATTTTTACTAATGAAGATTAAAGCAATATTCCTCATTTTGGACAGTCGCTAGATGGAAACAAGATTGAACTTGATGATCACATTAATTCTGATGTTGTTAAGAACAATTTGGAAGTTTAAAGAATGATAAAGCTCTTGGTTCAGATAATATTCATCCAAGAGTTTGGAAGGAGGTTAAAGATTTGATATGTGCTATTTTTTGTAAGTCCTTGAATAGTGGGCAGGTGTTGTATAATTGGAAGTTGGCTAATGTTACTCCTATTTTCAATGGAGGTGATAAATATTGTCCCAGTAATTATAGGCCTATTATATTACATCAGTGGTGGGAAAAGTTTTTGAAAGTCATATAAAAGATATTTTGCAAAGTCATTTAACAATGTTTAAATTTTGTTGTTCAGTCATCATGGTTTCATTAGGGAAAAATCTTGCCTTAATAATATTGGACATTCTTTAAGAAGGTTACTGGTTATGTAGATGAGGGTATGGGTGTGAATTTCGGGGATCTAGATTCTGATAAAGCATTTGACAAGGTGCCACATAGAAGGCTTATTGAAAAAAAAAAATTGTATCATTAGGTTTGGGGATGGGATGACTCATTGGATAGAAATCTGGCTAAATGGAAAAAAGCAGAGGGTTTTTATAAATGGAGTTCAGTCAAACTGGATTAATGTCACAAGTGGGGTATCTCAGGGCTCAATGTTTGGACCTTTACTGTTTTTGATTTACATCAGTTATGTAGCTGAAGGAATAGTCAATATATTTAAATTTGCTTATGACATTAAAGTTTAGACTGTTGATGATGGCTGTGAAGAGGATGCTACTGCTTGAAAAAAGATTTAGATTATTTGGTGAGTTGTGCAACTAAATGGTTGATGTCTTTTAATTATATTAAATGCAAGGTAATGCATGTGAGATATTACAATTTGAATTATGAGTATAATTTTGATGGAATTAACCTTTAACAGTATTATGGAAGAAAAAGATCTTAGTGTTCTGGTTGATCAGTTTCTTAAGAAATCCATGCAATGTGCCAGGGCAAATACAGTTTTAGGTTGTATATATTGAAAACATATTTAATAAAGTTGTTATAATTTCATTGTATAGGTCATTGGTTAGACCATATTTCAAGTATTGCATTCAGTCTTGGGCTCTTACCTTAGGAAGGACATTGAATTGTTGGAAAGGGTTCAGAGGAGGGCTACTAGGATGATATCTGGGATGGAAAAGTTGTCATATGAGGATAGGGTAAGATCTCTAAAATTCTTTTCTCTACAAAAAGGAAAAATTAGAGGGGGATCTGATTGAGGTGTTTAAGATTATTAAGTGAATTGATAGTGTTGATGCATCATCTTTTTTTCTTTTTTACTTAACGGTAAAAATGTCAGGACTAAGGAACAAAATTATAAATTTTTGGCAGAGTAGGAGTTATCTTTAGCTAAGACAGGTTTGTATTTTTTAATAGGGTGGTTTGCCTTTGAAATGGGTTACCTTCAGATGTGGTGGATGCAGTTAATTTAAGGCGTGTTTAAGAGAAAGTTTGATAAATGATGAGGGCTAGATTTTAGTTTTTATTTTAATTTGATGGTTTAGTGAATAGGACATCCTAGATGGACCAACAGGTCCCTTGTTGTCCTTAAATTATATATATATATATCAGTAGTTTTGCCTAAAACAGTTTTTGTTTTTCAGTGATGCAATTCTAACACTTTTTCCCAAACTATCAGTTTAACCCTTCAAAATGTAAACAGGGTCACTAACTATAATATGGAATTCCTAAGATTCTTACCAAACTTCCAGCTAAACCTTTCTTATGTAGACAGGATCAGTATCTACCATTCTCAATAAACAAATGCTAAGTGATATGAGATTATGAGATTGTTACTATGTTGGGTTACATGTTGGAGAACATTACTTCTGTAAGTATAGGATTCTTCATGGAGTTGTATATTTTAATACTTTGCATAATTGAAACAGGGAATTTGTATTATACTCTAAAAAAAATAGTGAAAACATGCACATATGATCCTCTAAAATGACCTTGAGCCCCGCCTGTCTATTATAAAACGTACATGGGCCCCCTTTGTTGACTCAAGGTAGACTGCTGGCGACCACTTGTTGGCCTCGTGGTTCATCTTCAAGGTAGGGTGTTGTTTTTGGAATAAACCTACTTTGTAACTGCAGAAGACATTGGGTCTCAGTAACAAGATATACGTATTCATGAGGTTCCTTATCTTGGAAAATACCCAAGCAAAGTTTATTACTATAGTATAACTTCCAATGAGAGCAAGTTACCTACTTAAAGGAAAACTAGAAATAGCTAATTGAATATACTTTTCTTTCGTTATTATATATAATAATTATAATGCATTGCTACATCAGTTGGACCCTTGCTGTTAAAGATATTTTAGGCCGTAAATTATTTGACCACATAAAATCTTGTTTTGATGACTTTGCTGATAGCAGCAGATCACTCCGCAATGCATATTTCTGTCTTTTATTTTTTCTTAATTGGCGCTTATAATTACGTTTTCTGTGAAGTTAAACGGAAAATCTTATAACTTGATATTTGCATCATCACTATCACTCCCCTTCCTCCTTAAAAAAAAAAAAGTTTAAAAGGTCGCATAGCGGGGAGCAATTAGGTAATTGGCCCTGGCTGTCTTTAATTGTATACCACCAGAATATTTAATTTTGGATATGTGATTTGTTATCGTATCTATATTTATATAACTATTTTCAGAAGAGGACTAAGATGTAAAATGTGGTTTCTAGCACTCATTCTGCCGGATTGATAATTATATATAATACTGGGAAGGGTGACATATGCTTGTGAAACTGAGGATCTAGGCAACAAATAGATGTTACCTGTGGGGTTTACGTGTTACATCACGTGTTTATGGCCGTTAAAATGTTCAAAGTAAACAACTGACGGAAATATTGCGTGATATATCCATTATCTAATCCCAAAAATACTTCGTGGAATTAATTGCAAGTTACAGTGCTGGTATTTATGTTTACGTAAACCTTTGTGTGTAACTCTATTGTTATTATTAGGAAGACACACTTATGGATCGTAAGTAACTTTTATATATATATGTAATGCATAAATAATTTAGAAAAATGTGTGTATAAAGCCGATAAGATTTATAAGGGCCCAGCATGGCCAGGTGGTTAGGGCGCTCGACTCGCAATATGAGGGTTGCAGGTTCGAATCCCCATCACACCAAACATGCTCGCCCTTTCAACCGTGGGGGCGTTATAATGTGACGGTCAATCCGTAAAAGAGTTGCCCAAGAGTTGGCGGTGACTAGCTGCCTTCCCTCTAGTCTAACACTGCTAAATTAGGGACTGCTAGCGCAGATAGCCCTCGTGTAGCGTTGCGCGAAATTCATAACAAACAAACAAACAGCTTAAATAAATAGTTTTGCCAGGTGCTAACTCAACTGAAGCACTGAATAATTTTGCTTACCTTGGCAGAACCTAATTGACTTTCTTGATTTATTTTACACCCACTTATCCTTTTCGAGCAGCCTGAGCTGCACCTTCAATACACGAAATAAGGACGACCTCGCTAAAATACACAGAAATCTACAGAATTTATAACACAAAAAAGTAATATTCACTTGTCATCCCAAATATTATCAAGTAACTTAATCTTCAGGTACGAAAAACCGCCTAATAAGTTTAACTCAGAATTACTGATGGGTCTCTTATAAATCTTGCTTTGTTTTGTTTTGAATTTCGCGCAAAGCTACA
>NW_013666421.1:135100-162305 GCF_000517525.1 Limulus polyphemus
GGCAACTAGTCATCACCACCCACCGCTATATCTTTGGCTACACTTTTATCAACGATTAGTGGGATTGACCGTCACATTATAACACACCCTCCACGGCTGAAAGGGCGAGCATGTTCAGTGGGACGGGGATTCGAACCCGCGGCCCGCAGATTGTGAGTCGAGTGCCTTAACCACCTGGCCATCCCGGGCTTATCTAAGCTGATACTATTCAGAAATTTAATCTCACTTTATAAGGATGCTGTACATTTGCCACTTCTGACTGGAAGTGGACTAGTGGGTTAGCATACCGGACTGTGAAGCTGAAGATTCTTGGTCGGCGTCCCTTTCCGTAAAAACCAGCTGTGCACTTTGAAGTCGTGTGTGCGTTATAAGAGTGATAGTCAAAACCAAGGAGATCCCGTGGGCGGTGTTGTATAACTGACTTTCGTGTTGTCTATTAGTTCAAAATTTGGAACGGCTAATGCAAATATCCCTTGTGCAGCTCTGCGCGAGTTCCTGAAATAAACAAACAAACATATGTTAATGAAATGGCGAGGTGTCGCCACTCGTGCGACAGGTGTAGCGCATATATAAATAGTAGGATCACGACAAATTTCACATCATTCGACATTGCAATGCCACCACACGTAGTTTGTGGTTGTTACAGTTTTTAGGACGAAACTAAAAATTAATCTAGCAACCAGTATAGCTAATTAAATATAATTTTCTTACATGTCTATTTATAAAGATTATAATGTATTGTTTCACCACTTAGTTACCTACAATGTTAACGATATTTTCGGCCGTAAACCCAATAATATCTCATGAGTTTCAGCCAGCTTAGAAGATTTAGGTTAGTCCTAATTACATGTATATTAAGTTAACAATGAAAAACAATATGATAAAGTTGGGTATAATAAACAAAAAAATAAATAATGTAACCAATGCTATTAATGAAAGTAACAATATATATACATTACATTAAGGAACAAAGAAAAACTAGCAGCTGACTTGAATTACCATTGTAGAAGTATATTTCTAATGTCAGATTTTTTTTTTTTCAAATTCTCCCTATCACGTCTTTTGACCAACGAAATTATCTAGGACAAAAAAAAACAATTTGTGGAAGGAAGCAATAAAACCCACATATATATATACAGAGTGCTTAGGAAAGCAACAGGCTTTGAAACCGTATCTCAAGCAAATCCAAATTAACACGTTTATCCACAAAATGAAGGCTGTGATTAGGAAAAGAGAGCCTTTTTACTAAAAGGTTATTTCGATAAAGCTGAAATAGCTATTAATTTCAATTTTCCATAACTAGTATATTTTATAGATTAAGTGAATAAATAGGTAGAAAAATGCGAAGGTGATAAAATAAAATAAATTAAGACTTTTAGAGAAAAAAAAATCACCGTTAAAAACTATGGTAATAATTTATTAACTTGACAAGTAATTTGTTGTTTACATTTCTGTGTTTTTCCCACACGGATTTAATCACATGAAAGTTATATGACGTGTCGGGCAATAGTGAGCGGGAAGAAAGTTAATAGAAAGATATGGGACATAACCTGCAAAGTACAGTTAACCTTCAGTTAATATTTGCATTCGTTTCCTGGTCACAAAACTAGAAAAAAAATATAGTTTGGCGTATCAATTTTTAACGCGGGAGTGCTAATTTTAAAAAGGTCTTATCTCGTAGTAAATATCATCGTTAAGTAAACAAAACAGCGAATAGTACAGGGTTTGTTTGTTTTTCTTGAACCTTGGATTTCCTTGGGTTTCTCAAAATATACGTGAACACAAGAATATTTTTGTTCTATTTCTTTAATAAATGATATTCTGATTGGTTAGTTTTATCAACAGTCTAGTGCAAGTATAATATTTTGTTTTGTAAACGTACGGTGAGTCACTGAGCATGTACTTATTTCAATTATTTTGTCAGCAGGCTGTAACATTCTTGTCTGTCAAGTTGTGAAATCTCTTAACGAACAGCGAACCGCTTGGCTAGATTATGCACCAGCCAATGAAAATTTGCGAAAATTGGTGGTATTTAATATTATTGTTGCGTATTTATATAACGCTCCAGAGTTTCCTGACTTGTGTAAAAAAAAAATGAACAAGACATATTTTTTAAATATTCTCATACTGGGAGCTTGCTTGTAGTGACAGTTTTTGATTGAAGTATATATTAGAAGATCGAATTTATGTCACAAGCCGTTTTGAAAAATGACGCTTTACAATATTGATATTATTATTATTCAACTAATTTGTTTGTTTTTTTTCGTTAGTATGCATGTACATTTTGAAATAGATACATTGACCTTATGATAGATTATAATCCTTAGTTTTTTGTTTCTCTCCTGCCGCGAAGGTAACTCTAGTGACGAATGTGTTTTAGCAATTTGTTAAATGTTTTTTTTAATGATCTGATTCACGATAAAGCATCACTCTTAAAGTCTTCCATTAATAATTTAGAAAAATGTGTGTATAAAGCCGATAAGATTTATAAGGGCCCGGCATGGCCAGTTGGTTAGGGCTCTCGACTCGCAATGTGCGGGTCGCGGGTTCGAATCCCCGTCACACCAAACATGCTAGCCCTTTTAGCCGTGGGGACGTTATAATGTGACGGTCAATCCCACTATTCGTTGGTAAAATAGTAGCCCAAGAGTTGGCGGTGGGTGGTGATGACTAGCTGCCTTCCCTCTAGTCTTGCACTGCTAAATTAGGGACGGCTAGCGCCGTCGTGTAGCTTTGCGCAAAATTAATAACAAACAAACAATAGATGTCATAACACAGGCCTGCGAATTTAAACATCATAAAAGTTGTTTTGATTTTAATAACGGATTTTCCATAATTCAGCTACGCAGACTTGGAAAATATTTTTTTCTACCACAAATCGGGAAGAAAAAAAAACTCTTACTTATATCAAATTATTATTTCGTTTACCACAATGAACATTTTTTATTACTATGTTTGTTATGTTTGGGTTCTAGAACGATCTATAAGACTCTCACGTCGCCATTGATCTAGAGGAATTTATAGCCAGTGGTTGTCAGCATTTTAAGCATAACAAAATGTGACCCGATTTTAATGAAAATGAGTCACTTATGTGAGTCACATATGGCGTTTTGTGAAAAATCTGTACGTGATGGAGAAAAATATATATCATTTTCGGATTCAGCGTACTAGAATTACTGTAGAACATGTAAAAATGTCAAGACAATAAAACCATCGCAGGCCTGTGTAAATTATACATGGTAGTGTTAGCAAAGGTAGGAGAACTGAATGGAAATATAATACTTTTTACTATCAGAAGGAAGAACTTACTGATTGGTGATTAGTTATTTTTTATAACATCTGGAGTGGTCTTCCCTGATTTGAAGATATTTACTTTTAGGCTGTATCGTCTTATTTGAACGTTATCACATTTAGAACATAAAATTTTGGATAACGGGTATTAACATACATAATCCTGATAGTGTTTCAGGAAATCAGTAATTCTACACCTTTGGATTTATAATTTCTCCTGACCCATCTACATTTTTGTTTCCAAAAAGTTTGAGAACCCATGACGTACTCAAATCGAAACTATCATTTAAGCTCACAATATTGAGCCAAATAAGTTTATAGTTAATGTTTCAAATGTTTATGGCTATGATCAACAAACATTTTTTGTACATGCCTTTTTTCGCACTTTATTGCTAATTGTTTTCAAACGTAAAGAAATCTTTGTTATAAACGGATTTTAATGCTAGAGACAATTATTTTGTTACCTTTATTATTTCTAACCAAAAGTCCCGCCAATTTATTTCGGTTATCGAATCAAGTTCATGAATTTTCGTATGATTAAATACTTTAGTAGACATAACCTTATTCAGAAGTGGTTTGGAAATGTGTATTAGCCAGTATACGCAAACTTTCGACACGTTTTGGCGGTAAAAACTATTGTAAAAAATGTCAATGACGTATTTTACAGCCCCCCAGTGGCACAGCGGCATGTCTATGGACTTACAACGCTAGAAACCGGGTTTCGATACCAGTGGTGGGCAGTGCACAAATAGCCCATTGTGTAGCTTTGTGCTTAATTCCAAACAAAAACCGTATTTTACATTTATCCAAACGAACAATACAGCTGAATTACACTATATATTAGCAGTTTCATTTATTCGTTTACAGTATATCGAGGCCTGGCACGTCTAGGTGGTTAGGGCGCTCGACTCCCCATCCCACCAAACATGCTCGACCTTTCAGTCTTGGGGGTGTTATAACGTGACGATCAATCCCAGTATTTGTTGGTAAAAGAGTAGCCCAAGAGCTTCCATCTAGTCTTTAACTGTTAAATTAGAGACGACTAGTCCTCGTGTAGCCATGCGCGAAATTTATAACAAACAAACAGTGTATCGATAATGTCGCTAGCTACAACATTTGGAATACGTGCGCCCTCCAAACATGATTAGTGCAAAGTTCTGACGGAACTTCGAGTGGGTGGGGTGTTCAGTAATGAATATGGAGGACCTTCTGGTATTGGTAAAGTATCTTTATATGTGGGATGTACTTTTCGATATGCCACTGAATAAGGTTATTGAGAGAAGGGGGAGGGGATCGTGACCCATTATTCTTCAGCTGACTCCAAACTCTGCTGCCGCTTAGTATAGGTGTTAAGGTTAAAGGCATTGGCCAACATGGCGTTCAGAAATATTTCAGAGATGTACGACCTTGTTCGGGCTGCTTAGTATACATACACGTTATCTGATGTGTATGTCCAGAACCTTTCCACAGCGGATTTGGATAAACCAAAAGAGGCCACCACCAGTCGTATTTGTGTTTGTCAGATTTTTAACATTTGAATAGGTTTTACAGATAAAAATCTCCGCTCGCTACCACCAAGTAGCGTTGTCATAGTTACAGGGAAACAATAGCCAAAATTGAAGCGATCACCAAAATAGCAAGTGATAAAATCTGAGACAAAATGAGGTTACGGTCTTTTTAGGGCGGGTAACACATAAAAAAAAAAATGCGCTGAAACACTCGTGCATTCTTACAACAGGACACATGAAGCAAACGCATAACGAATGACACGTCGATTTTTGGAATTCCTTCAGGTGTAGTTTTCTCGACTTCATTGAATAATGCGATTTTTATTTGATTGATTGATTTTGGCGTAGTATATATATATATATATCGTAACCAATTTATATGTATTCATTATGGGAGCTCAGAATTAGTTCCTGGACTTTTAGTGTGGTGTATCTATATCGGTGGCGAACATTATCCACCACCCACATTACAGTAGGGTGAAATGAGCTGCTAGTTGTTATTATTTTACTGTTTTGGGGGGTACACGTAATGTCCGTACGATCTTATATCGTCTTTTAAAATAACTGGTAATTAGTTCGACATTGTAAAAGTGCTACTACAGTAAGTGGGCTAGTTAAACATCCCATTGCAAAAGTAATAAGAGGGCTAGTCAAACCTCACGTTGAAAACATACTACTACAGTAAGAGGGCTAGTCAAACCTCACGTTGCAAAAGTGCTATTATAGTAAAAGGGCTAGTCAAACTTCACATTGCAAAAGTACTACTTTAGTATGAGGACTAGTCAAACCTCACATTGCAAAAGTACTACTTTAGTATGAGGACTAATCAAACCTCACATTGCAAAAGTGCTACTACAGTAAGAGGGCTAGTTAAACATCCCATTGCAAAAGTAATAAGAGGGCTAGTCAAACCTCACATTGCAAAAGTACTACTACAGTAAGAGGGCTAGTCAAATCTCACGTTAAAAAAGTACTACTATACTAGGGAGGCTAGTCAAACCTCACGTTGCAAAAGTAGTAAGAGGGCTAGTCAAATCCCACGTTAAAAAAGTACTACTATAGTAGGAAGGCTAGTCAAACCTCACGTTGCAAAAGTGCTACTATAGTATGAGGACTAGTCAAACCTCACGTTGCAAAAGTACTACTACAGTAAGAGGGCTAGTCAAACCTCACATTGCAAAAGTACTACTATAGTATGAGGGTTAGTCAAATTTCACGTTGCAAAAGTACTACTACAGTAAGAGGGCTAGTCAAACCTCACGTTGAAAACGTACTACTATAGGAAGTTATTGTATAGCACTTTTACTTGTCAATAATGTTTAAATAAAGGTCAGTTTGTTTTGAATCTTGCGTAATGATACACGAGAGCTATGTGCGCTAGCCATCACTAATTTAGCAGTGAGAGACCACAGGGAAGGCAGCTAGTCATTACTGCCAACTTTTGTGGTATTTTTTACCAACGAATAGTGGGATTGACTGTCACATGATAAGGCCCCCACGGCTGAAAGGGCGAGCATTTTTGATGGAACGGAGACTCGAATCTGCGACCCTCAGATTGCGAGTCAAGCGCCCTAACCACCTGGCCATGCCGGGCAATAAAGTTCAGACGTCTGTTGACATATTGAACATAATAAAGTTCGCTTTTTTGTTTTCTCAAGATATAAACCATTGACAAGAAAATCTTAGTATATAACTTGTTGAAAGCTCGTGCTTATCTGTTGTCTCGTACACTCATTATTTATGTAAAAAGATTCGTAGCAAAATATCTACTGTTTTAATTTTTTATAATTCTGACATATTGTATTATTTCGACTTATTGAGTAGTGTATAGACTCAGTTTGTGTCAGTAAAATTTAAACTGCAAAATTCCTTTGTCTAATGTGAGAAAGAGAGGTGAGTGTATATAAACATGGTCTGTTCACTTTGTTTGTTTGAAGTTGTGCACAGAGCTACACAGTGGACTATCTGTGCTCTGCCCACCCTGGGTATCGAAACTCGGTTTCTAGAGTTGTAAGTCTGCAGACATGCCACGGTGCCGCTAGGGGGCCTAGCGTTTGTTTGTTTGTTTGAAGTTATGCACAAGGCTACACAGTGGACTATCTGTGCTCTGCCCACCCCGGGTATCGAAACTCGGTTTCTAGAGTTGTAAGTCTGCAGACATGCCACGGTGCCGCTAGGGGGCTTAGCGTTTGTTTGTTTGAAGTTATGCACAAGGCTACACGGTGGGCTATCTGTGCTCTGCTCATCCCCGGTATTTAAACCCGGTTTCTAGAGTTGTAATTCTGCAGACATACCACGGTCATGTTAAGTTATTGATATTTGCAACTTGAACGCCACTACATTGGCTAAACGGCCAGATCAGGGGCTCTGATCTTAAGGTTCAAACATTGCAATCCCTAATTTGGAAGTGTTGACCAGAGCGAATGAAACCAGTAAGCAGCATATAGTTATAACGCCTCCATGCAAAACTGAAAGAGCGAATCGTTTTCAGCAGCATATTACTTCTCGAACGTTGGAACTTGGGATACGCAGCCTGACACGCTTATCACTAGGCCACTCCAGGACCTAATGTATATATATATAGTATGTGTTCATTTTTTATGAGTCATGTAGATGAGATCGTCGCACTTAAAAAAAGTTTATCACATCTAAGCTTAAGTATT
The DNA here is from genome assembly GCF_000517525.1 of Limulus polyphemus. Classification (NCBI taxonomy): domain Eukaryota; kingdom Metazoa; phylum Arthropoda; class Merostomata; order Xiphosura; family Limulidae; genus Limulus; species Limulus polyphemus. The sequence continues at coordinate 142,563 of NW_013666421.1, forward strand.
TTGTAGCATGTATAAACAAACACGAAATATATGTATGTATAATTCAGGCCAAGCTATACAAATAAGTAATATCTCATCAATGAATCGTTTCCAGAATTTTGATTATTCTCTTAAGAGTGCGTGCTTTAAATATTCCCAACAAAACCTGAGGTTGACACAGTGTCCTTTTAGTAACTATGACAGTACTTAGCATGGATGTAATTGTCGTAGTTGGCTTAATAGCTGTTTAAAACTAAAATGTTAGTTTTTAAATGTCCATCTGTGAAAATCAACTTTTTTTTAAGCGGGTCTAGAATTAATCTCTGAGAGTATAGCTTATACTAGCTCGTTTTGACTCATGATAAAAATGAGATTGCATGATTCATTAAATTCATTGAATTTGTCATGCACGAGAAACAATAAATAGTAGCTTTTTCTGCTTTCTACAAACATTTAAGATAGGCCTCGTGATACAATATGTTAAAAAATTTATTTGTAAATGATCTGAAATGAAAACTTCCATCTAAATTCGTCTCTATTCCGTCAAATTGAGAGTTCTACCCGAGTTTTGATAATCCTGAGCTTAGAATAATAGCAGTTAACTTAGGTTGCATATATATCAGTGCTTGAGCTTCCGTGTAGTCTGACTACATTTGTCAAAGAAAAGGGAAACACGAAACTAACATATACGTTATCCATGTGTTATCATATGTGCACACGGAGAGTGTATTTTCAGTTTTTCACTTTATCCGTAGCACGTAAATAGCGAAATAAGAGGAAACACAGTTAATTAAAAGTCTAACGAAACGTTATATGTTGCGTATGTAAATATACCGTTACTAATAGGGGTTATTCGTAATATTATTGACTGACATTAGAATAACTAATTTTGGTTAAAGTGGCCTTAATGGTATTCTGACACCAGTTTAATTTCGATATACAAGTATTTTTTTGTTAAGTACGTTAATCTTCTCCATTGGAGATTAATGTTAACATTCAGATGTAATTCGAATATTTTCTATTCAGGATGGAGGGGTGAAAAGAACGGGCTAGCACGAGCAGGGTGTCTGTGTTGGAGTTAGAAACTTAATATTTACTAGGGCCTCACGAGCTCAGAGTGCGTGAGTGTGTTATGAGAGTAACGATCAACTCCCACGACTTTAAACAAGAATAGGTGATGGATGCTATTAACTAGCCGCCTTTTCTCTAGTCCAACAGTTCTCAATCTATATATATATGGTTCGTGGACTCCTTCAGATGGTTCGTGGAAAGGTTGCATGATTATGAAACGGACTTGGAAGCATACCGCGTATGTTTCAAGTGGGATTCGCCAATATAATAATCACGCATCAGATAGGCCGCGTACAAAAAATTTAGAAAACCACTGCTTACGTTTTGTCAGCTCGAAAGTAAGGACAGCTATGCGCAGATAGCTTTTTTTTGCGTTGCTTTGTGCGAAAATTCTAAATACAACAGCACGATAGATATGTTCATGTTATCGACTTAGTGCACTTGAAACATTCGGGCAAAACGGAACTTTTAATAGCCAATCTAAGCTGCCTTCAGCTTAGATCGGTAAAGATAATTTAAGGAGGAACATGTCCATGACATACTTTTTTTTTTTTTTTGCTGTGTAACAATCTGTTAAACAGTTTATTATCTCACGATGTTGCTGCAAAAGCATATCGTTAACACGCTAATTTTTAAGACTAATACGAAATTCATATTGTTCTATAAAAGCATGTTCCAGAATTCTCTTTTAAGTGAACTTGTTTCGTGTGGGGGGAGGGGTTACTTATTATGTGATACTTTGGTAACCAAGCCTATAATATTGAATCCTACGAAATAACCGTTATTTGTAAAACGAAATTGACGTAGCTGTACGGGATTTTTATATTATACTGTATTGTTAATATCTGCTTTATAAATTGCTTATATTTTGACTTCAGTTTCAGTAGTAAAACAGTGAAGAGATGTGAATAGTATTGTGCTGTATAATCTGAATTCTGAGAATAAAATTTTCCTTACAGAATATGGGGCAAATGAAGAGATTTTGAATTTAAGTATACGTATTACTGTCAACAACAGTGACTCACTAAACTATCGCTAAGATATTTCACTGGAGTACGGTGCTTTGCTGCCCAGTTTGATACACATTTTTATTTGATGATTTCTCCTTCCGCACCCGGTACTAGGTTAACCAAATCCGTTACATGTACGTAACATAGAAATATACAGTAGTCTTATTCACATGTATGTCAGGTCGAGCTCTCTTTGTTTATGTTTGAGGTTAATTTGATGACCCAGTGTGGACGTTCCTTGTTCACCACGACAGTGTGCATGTGGGTGAGGACACGACCGAAGCAAGTTCCGCGTGTGACATCGTAGGCAATCGGCCGGAACTTGAATGAACTCCTCCTGACACAGTACTACCAGCAAGGTTTATAGGCTGAGAACTGACTGGCTTGTGTAGGCTTCCTTGAGCAGGTTAACCTTGTGTTTTCATTGGTTAGTCTGTATCGTATCTCACCAATCTAAAAGAAGGTTACACAGACTGCTTATTCTGACTTGTAGTGGAGGGAAGGTAGCATGATGCAGCAACGACCTCAGAATAAAAACGGTCCTGTTGGTTGGCGCACAAAACAATTAAATTTACACTAGTCAAACCTCGAGCTGTGATACTGATAGCGATAAGCAGGTGCTGAAGGCCTTTGTCCACGTACCATTCGGTCAGTTGAATTCGTTGGGGTTTCAAGAGAGTCGTTGGTGAGTAGACCATGGGTGTTGTAAAACGTAAATAATACTAGTGTGTATAGCGTGTTCAAAAAGATCATATTATAAAATTTCAACGTGTTTCTTTCGTGTTACTTGTGCTCTGTACGGTTACATGTGAAAGTTTTATGTTTCTTCCTGTTTTAATTTGATTCCCAAACTTTCTCTCTCTCTCTCTCACACACACACAAACACACGAAGCATCCACCTGCAATCGGTCCTGTTATAAAAACCATCCCTCCTAGTAACAATATTCAAGTTGCTTTTGTATAATAAATTATAAAAGTATAAAAACCCTTTATGTAAATTAATCGTGACTGGATAAAGAACGTTAGAAGACAGATATTACCAATTTGTGGACCTCCAAAACAATGAAATAAAAGTTTAAGCCACAAGTTACTGTGCATATTTTTTATACCGTTCACTACCTGTGGGGTCCAAACTTTGAATATCTAGTAATTTGATGTTTTTTTGTTTTTTTTACCTATTACAACAGCCAACGAAAATAAAAAATGTGAAATCCTAGCGGTAGTTAGTGGAATTAACTGTAATATTGATGGTGTTTTTAAGTATTTTCCGTATGATTCACAAATTGTTAGAGACACTGTAACGAAAGAATGGGTTATGGACCTTCTGATGTGTTAACTGTGTGTAATAAGTTTCTACATGCGTGTTTTTTTAGCTATGTGAAAGTTAATCATACTTCTGTTTCTTGCTCTAAGAAAAACTGGAATTACGATATTATAAACGTGTGAGCTACGAAGTTTCTTTCATAAGTCTGTATGATGAGTGTGCTTATTCCGTTGTAGCCATAAAAAGATGTTGTTGTTTTTTTCCTCTTATCTCCTGGACTGTTAATTTCGTTAATATTTAACCTCCCACCTATTGATCATTCGTACGAAGAAGAGTTCTGGCTCATAGTGTTTTAATCTGAGGTAAGATAAGATCGTTTCTAACAGCTTTTACTCATTAAGGCTCATAAATAAACTTGGTTACCGCGATTGTGCAGTATGCGAAACTGACAAACATGGTCTATCAGTTAATTGCTATAGATCAAGGAGTAGCGTATTCATTAAAAAATAAGTCACTTGACCATCAGGAAGAAACTGTTGGTTATACTCATTTGACGCTATATAACACCCTTTCAATGTTTATAGCTTGTTACACTTATACATACGCGACCACTTACTTGTGTGAATTCTACTAATACATACATTCGTAAAACATAATTAAATAATAAGTGCGCGGACTAACACTATGACAGAGCTGGGTTCAAATCCAAGTGATACTACAAAGTATTCTTCCATTTTTTAAGCTATGGGTGCGTTGTATGTGTGACAGTCAGTACATTGGGGAAAAATGATGGGTGGTAGGGTGCTGATGATTGGTTGGCTTTCCTCTGGTCAGTAGTCCAAAGTTAATGATGACAGATAGCATTAGTAGTTTCCCATAAATACAAGATACAAATCCTCTATTAAATTTTTTCGTTGTATATTTAGATATTTTTAATGTATTACTTTGTGAAGGCTATGGGAGTTTCACCCCTACTTTGGGAAGGCTATGGGAGTTTCACCCCTACTTTGTGAAGACTATGGGAGTTTCACCCCTTGGTATTAGAATTGTTTGTTTCAAAAAAATAAATAAAGCAAATTCCGTAAATAAATAATTATATATATATCTTTGGTTTGCACTCGAAAATTGTGTCCTGGTTATCTGGTATAACGTACAAAATAGAAGCAAACAAATCCTACTTAAACAAGTACAGTACGCATGTGTTTTTGTACGCCACATACTGTATATACAGGCTCTCGGACTAACTGTAGTTGTTTTTGACCGTGGAAGGGAGTTTCTGAAGGTCATGGCTACCGTCCGTTTTATGGATTGTCTGTGGCCTTGACGTACCTCGACCCCAAACAACAACAATAAAATATTTTTAAAAAAACGAAGAAAAACGTTAGGTTTAATAAGATATGTGACCGTTCTGTCAGTACTTCCTTTAAGTTGCATTTTTGTATTGTAAATGTTTACTTCAACAAATAAAACAAGAATGTGTTAAAACTCTGTATCTTGTTTCACAACGAAATAAATACTGCGCATTTATTTGTAACTGTTGAATCTCTACTGTTGTGATACCTGTATATGCAACACGAACTAAAAAGTTGTGTTTAGTATAAATACCTCAGATACAACGTGTTATGCCAGTGCGCATGAGATGTGCGGTTCGGTCTGCAGATTTGTTCAAGGTAGAATCATACACAGTTTTACGAAAGTACCCAACATTGTTCCTCGATGTTAATCTGTGAAAAGTTATTTAGTTTCCACTAGACAGTGAACTCGGTGTGCTTATAGTTCGGAAACATAAAAAACTATGGGTTTTAGTTTGTTTTATTGCAAAGCTACACATTGGACTATCTGCGCTGTGTCCGTCGCTGGGATAGAACCTAGTATGTTAGCGTGATGAGCCGTCAAGCATTTTGCTGAGTTACCGAGAGACTATGGCTTTTCGTAAAATCCGTATGAATTTTCTGTTTAGCCTTTAAAATGTTAACGCGACTTACTGTCGAACACTGGATTGATTTGCTAATGCTTCTCTCGCTTTAAATTGTCACTATCTGAGTAGACTAATGAACTAAAAATCCATTGATTCAAACCTGAAGGAAGGTCTAGCTTCCGAAAGCACGTGGCTTTTGAAATTTCGCGTAAAATTAACTGCAAAATTGATTATCGAGTTTTAATTCAAGGCTTATGAGAGAGAGAGGGAATGCTTTCGTGTTGAAGTCAAAATTAAAGGTGTCTAGTGTCCTGAAAATTAGTTACTTTGAATGAAATCGGTTTAAGTAAAACATATTAGATAGCTCGAAGTTATATATATTTCAGTAAAAAGCATAAAATATACAGTGAATAACTCGGTATACTGTTCGAAATACGTACAGTACTTCGTACGAATCACATTTCAAAGTGGCTATCCAAACTTAATAGACAAGGGCTGGCATATGTTTTTTAGGTTAGTCAGAGATCAAAAATCATATTTTTGTATTTCACGACTATAAGCTATGGTTGATAACTAAATCATTGTACGTCATTGTTATATCTCGAAGTTACTGCATTTTTGACGAGTTTGTGTATATCCCCGTCCCACCAAACATGCTCGCCCTTTCAGCCCTGGGGGCGTTAAAATGTTACGATCAATCCCACTATTCGTTGGTAAAAGAGTAGCCCAAGAGTTGGTGGTGGGTGGTGATGACAAGCTGCTTTCTCTCTAGTCTTTCACTGCTAAATTAGAAACAGCTAGCGCAGATAGCCTTCGTGTAGCTTTGCGCGAAATTCAAAACCAAACCAAACTATAGTAACCGTTTCGCCCAGTATTGTTATTATAACTTAAAAGGGTTATTACATTGAAATGCCGAAAGCTGGCGAAGCGATGGAACCGATACGTCTTATATTTATGATAAAAAAATCACATTACATTATAAAAAATGCAGTATAGTACGATTTTTACCCGTTGCTTCTCTACCTGTCAACGTTTACCACCATCAGTTACCCGTGCACCACCAAGGCATGCTCACATTGCAAACAGCATTTTGATCTGGTCCTTTCGTATGCAGGATCTGCCTGAGTCAGTGACCAAAGACGTATATGTAATGTTCTGGCGCTGTATATTACGTAAGTACATCAAAACAACAGTAGCCAGTTTACCTGTTTTACGGCGATCATTTAATCTTGGAAATTAAATGGTGTACTTACTTGTCATTTGATGCGTGTGGCCCGGCATGGCCAGGTGGTTAGGGCGCTCAACTCTCAATCTGCGGGTCGCGCGTTCGAATCCCTGTCCCACACGAACACGCTCGCCCTTTCAGCTGTGAGGGCGTTATAATGTGACGGTTAATCCCACTATTCGTTGGTAAGAGAGTACCCCAAGAGTTGGCGGTGGGTGGTGATGACCAGCTGCCTTCCCTCTAGTCTTACACTGCTAAATTAGGGACGGCTAGCGCAGATAGCCCTCGTGTAGCGTTGCGCGAAATTCAAAACAAACAAACAAACAAAATTAACGCGTGGTACTATGAACAACGTTGAGTGTGATCCTCGCACCAACCCTATACGCATCAACAAACTTTTTTTTTGCGCTTCAATTCTTTTATAGGTCGAAATTTATCATCAGTCGTTCAGGCCCGACCTTGATTACGCCAGTGACCAACATACCACTCCAATTTTCGTTATGCTCATGAAATATCATATTAGACAGACTTTTGACAGTTCTGGTATTGGACGAGAAGCCTCCAGAACAGGACTAAGGGTAGACGAGAGGTAAATGTGAATGATATTTGTTTTTACACGCCTCAGGTTTGAAATCCTTAATGGACTAATTAAGAGGAATGTGTAAAAATAATAATCATCTGTAACCTGATGTGATATTTATTACAATTAATAGACTTTGGATAATAATTGTTTAACTGAGTAACGGGTTTGACATAAACGTCGCAGATCTTCCAATTATTATGCAATAGTTCATAAATTTTATTTCGATTGCGAATAATTAGTAACAGGTCGGTTCCATAGCGTTCAGTTTAGTAGTTGTTAAAAATTATTCATTACCTCGTATACGTGTCTGTGAGCTTGCAGTTGCCCTTCATGCTCAAGGCCGTGACAAAGGGCTATTCATGATCTTTTAAAAACAGGTGTGTGACATACTGGAAGCGTTTATGTACATGTTACGGCGCGAAATGTAGACGTTAAAGTAAGGCCTTGAGAGTTCCTGGATATTATATTCGACAAAGACCTCTCCCACCCTTGACGTCACTTAGATATTTATAATGTAAAAAAAAAAAAAAAAAAAACTTTAGTGTTAAAACGAAATCGCAAGTTATCGCAGGTTTTACGTAAAACATACGCACACACACACTATAAAAACGTATTTAACGTATGTACGATAAGTGTAAGGGGTCGATATTAATCAGCACTACGAACTGACGAATATATAATATAAAATTATATATGCCACACGTAAAACTTACGAAAGTTGGAATTTAGAGAAGAATATATATATATATATATGTATGTATGTATGTATGTATGTGTGTGTGTGTGTGTAGTAATAGTACTCAATCAACGTTGGGCTACCCTGTGATGTGCCAAATGTAACGTTACAATTTAAGTTGTTTGTAATTAAAACCAAGTTGTTTGTGCAATTCGTATATTGCATACGTCGTGGTTCTTTCGTCTCTGTCGTCCCGTAGAGGTTCAGCTGTTATTTTGCGGACTAATAACTTCAAAGTTCGGGGTTCGATTCTCAGTGATGGACAGAGCACGGATATCTCTTTGTGTGGCTTTGCACTAAAAAAAATCATCTTTGTTTCCTAGGGAACTCATAACCAAACTTCTTGTCAGTTTATAAATGTCACTACTGTTTGTAAATTGTCAAGTTGGCTGAAAAGCTTACTTGTTGATTTATGAAATGTGCACCAGAATTCACAAATGTATGCTTCAGTTTATTTTCTACACCTACATATCGATTTATAAATCTGTGTGACCATTTATAATACCACAAGGCGATTTAATATAGCGAAGAGGAGATAATTAATTGTCCTGTGTATTTAATAATTTTTTTTTCCAATCAATTTGTCAACTTACAAATAGTAGTGACATACAAACTAAGAATGTATTATATTAATTACAAATCCAGTTAAGCTTAAATTATAAGGTTACTCCTGGCGCCTCTTACATACCTTGTAACTCCAGTTATGCATCAAATTTCACCCGAGAAATTTGTATACAAACTAATGAGTATAAGTTAAAGGGGTGCGACTCAGGTGTTCAAATCCACAACGTCCGAAGTCCAACATCACGTTCACTGTACACAACCGGTTGTTAACAAGGTAGTGCCACTTAATATCAATTCTGTTATGATTATAGTAATTCGAATAAACTCGTCCACCACCATTAATATAAATACGAATGTAATTGTATTACTGTTAAAATATTGTCAAGTATAGTTCAGTGGTTAATAGTTTAATCATCCATCCTCACAAAGTTATCTTTTGATACCGTATCGTAATAGAAGACTAACATAGTTATCTTAGTATTTTTAAAAATGCTACTGAGTTTAAAACAAACAATAAAACTATAGTACCTTCTATTATATCTAAGTAGTTAGCAATATAATACCCACCCCCACTATTACAAGATGTTGCGGATTTGAGAATCTGGGTACCATCCCCTCGTTAATGTTTAACTGATTTTCTATTATTTCAGTGGGCTGGGCGTTGCCCATTGTAGTTAGCGACCAGGACTGCGAGTTCGAGTGTCTATGGTTCGCGTTCCGTTGCCGAAAATCGCTTTCTGCACTTTTGGAGTCGTGGGTGCGTTAGAAGAAGGATCGTCAAATCCAATTATTGTATTAGAGCAGCCTAAGGGTTGGTGGTGGGTGCTATTGACTATCTGCCTTCCCTTTGGTATATCCTTTGAAAACTGAGGCGGCTATTGTAGATAGCCCTTGTGTAGCTTCGTGCGAATATTCGAAATATTTTAATGATTTTTCACCTGCAATTTGTAGATAGATGAAGAAACAGGATATTGATGCTATTGCCGCAGTTATTCCCTTCTAAAATTTTACCTCCTGTAGTTTCTCCATTTGATATTGTTTTACTTTCGGTCTTTTTTTATTGTTTGGAGGAACTTAAAGTACAAGTTAAGTAAAAACGATTATGTGACGTCTAAAAGGTATTATCCTTTCAAATAATTTTATTTTAATTGGAATACTCTTGTCTGTCATGTGCGTGTAACATTTAATATTAGCTAAAAGCTAATGAGTATTTCATCACAAGGCATTCTTTAAAGCGTAGTATGTGTAATCCATTCAAATATTAAGCCGGAATGTTAACTAGTAATAATTAAAAACGCCTAGTAATGATGTAGCTGGTAAAATATCTGGTGATAGGGCTTTGCATGCCCTGGTGGTTAGGACACTCGACTCACAATAAGCAGACTGTGGGATCGAAACCAATCGCTGAACATACTCGCCTTTTCAGCCGTGGGGGAAGGGGCGTTATATTGTGACGGTCAATCTCACTAGTCGTTGATAATGAAAAGCTAACTAATTGGCGGTGAGTGGAATTGACTAGCTACCTTCTCTCTAGTATACAATTTCAAAATTAAGGCTGGTTAGTGTAGATAACCCTTGTGTAGGTTTGTGCAAAAATATAAAAAAACAACAAAGAAACAGAAACATCTGGTGATAAGTTACTAATATGATATAAGTTGTAAAAGTTTCTGAACTTCATAAACGACACATTTTAAGCTTTTTCTGTAGAGATAAATCGTATCGATTTAGATTCGTTATCAATATTAGTGAAAAATATATCTGTAATTAAGTATCATCGTGGCCAGGTGGTTAGGGCACTCGATTCGCAATCTGCTGGTCGCGGGTTTGAATCCCCGTCATACCAAACATTTTTGCCCTTTCAGCCGTGGGGGCGTTATAATGTTAAGACCAATCCCACTATTGTGGTCATTATAATGTAACGACCAATCCCACTATTGGGGGCATTATAATGTGATGGCCAAACCCACTATTCGTTGGTAAAAGAGTAGCCCAGGAATTGGCGGTGGGTGGTGATGACTAGTTGCCTTCCCTCTAGTCTTTCATTGCTAAATTAGGGACAGCTAGCGCAAATAGCCCTCGTGTAGCTTTGCGCGAAATTCAAAATAAACCAAACCAAGTGTCATCGTATATAGTTTGTTCGCGACGAATTCCCGAACATGCAATACTGCAATAAAAAAACATTCTAAATCGAAGTAGTCAAAAATTATGAAATTATTAAATCATGAATAGCAAAAGAACACGACAATTTTAAGAAAAATATAAAACTCCTCATTGTTCTCCATTGTAGCAGGAAACTCGCACAGCAGAGTTTTAGGATAGCAACATATTACGAAACAACACCCTAAGCCAATCCGTAGTAACGTCATCATTCACAAAATGGAGGTTATGATTATGAAAGAGACCTTCCAATTACAATCCACTTTTGTCTTTATACACGTGGTATTGGAATTCGAAGCTTACGTTCAGTGGAAGGTCTGTAGAAGACGTGTTATAATATTGACACTGGTCTTCACAGAAATATGTGGTGTCTGACAAATGCATATCCATGGCAATCAGATTGGGCACGATTAACAACGACGAAAACTGTTCCAAGAGTAGTACGATATCTGGAAAAACGTTCTTATACGGTGCGATTAACCCTCAGTAGTTAGTTAATATCTAAGTTCTTTCTATCGCTATTTTGATATTAGTACTTAAGGATTTGAAAAATAAAAACAAAAAATCGGGCACATTTATTTGGTAATATATAAATATCATCCTCATACGAAAGAGAAAAAATCGTGCATGTAATTCACAAAATATGCTTCAAATTCAGGGTCTGGTCACTTAAGTAAGAACTATGTGCCCTTTCCGACTTGAGCTGCAAATTCAAGTGATGTGTCGGGTACTTTCTGCCGCACTATAAATGACCAGAACAAGCACATTCACAGTCAGTGTAATAGATATGGGGAAAAGGAAGTGCTCTGCAGAATCCAAAAAATACGTGATAGTGAGTGCATGTCTAATAAGTATCGAAGTGACCACAAAAAATTTCATGAATAGATTGTTCCAATAAATCGGTCATTCGAGTTCATCAACAGTAGAAAAAGCAGAATAAAATAGTTTATGCAAGGGGGAATTGTGACCGCAAACTCACATTGACAGTAAGAGGGAAAAGACGGTTAGACAAAATGATAAAGTCCATCCATCATCAAACAATACACCAACTGACAAACATTCAGTGCAGGGCTATCTTCAGCTACACGTTGCAAAGAACGTTGCTACAAATGAACTATATGCCATTGGACTCAGCTACCAACAAGAACAAAAAACGAAACGCACTGAGCGATATAAAGAATATAGATGTTGGAATAATATGGACTGGTTAAAGGTGATGTGGTCCAATGAATCACGCTTTACATTTTTTTTTTTCCACAGGTGGGAGAATACAGATTTAGAAAAAGACACAAGAAAGACCCATCCTTCTTGTGTGTTGCAACTATCCGACCCAACTATCTGGTGGTGAATTCGTGGTTTGGGGCACGTTTTCCTGGCGTACCCTGGACCTTTTGGTTCTCTTAGAAGACAAAATGAATGTTACAGCTTATCTCAGCATCATTTCTGATCAAGTGCATTCAGCAGTGCTTGATCTGTGCCCTGATGGAGACACGGAGAACACTTCAGATATGTTTTATGGCCATTGCGATCTCTGGATTTCAATCAAATTGAGCACCTGAAAGGTGAACGTGAAAGACACATTAGCCATTACTGTCCTCTGCCTATTTCGCTCCAGGAATTGCGTACAGTTAACGACTGAATTGAGAAAACCCTGAGGACACCTTCCAGCACCTTGTGGATTCTATGCCACGTCGTATCATGGCTGTTATTCAAGTAAAAGTTTGCCCAACCCTCTGTTGTGCATATTTCGTAATGAAGTGACCAGACCTTGTATAACGGATGTAGTTCACTCATTTTAGTCATGTTGCATACATGGTAACTATATTTCATTATACGTGCTTCAAAATTGCTCTAAAATTCAGTTAAAATGCCAGAGCTTTAGCAAAACATAGAATGAGGAAGCGAAATACTTGTGTTTAGTGAGAACATAAACGAAACGATTAAAGTGCCGAGTTGCCACAGAACCTCCATGTTTTCTGTATGCGATTTTATTTCCCATATGTGATTACTTATTTCCTAAAAAATTTTCAGCAGTTCAAGAAAAAAAAAAAAGAACATATTCCAAAGTACGCCTTTTAATTTTTACGTACGACTGAAACCGTGCCCTGTTGTAATTTCAAATGTTGACATCAGTACCATTTAGTTGGCAAGCAATGTCGAAAAATCCCCCTTCGGTGAAATTAACGTTTGAAACATCGTTTTTTTTTTCGCAACAGCTTACTGTTATAGCTTATTTTCGTGACGGTTACGGCCAACTGTTGCTTATTTTCGTGACAGTTACAGCCACCTATAGCTTATTTCGTGACAATTACAACTATGCGTTAGACGAACCATTTCTGAAATAATCTTTCTCCTCGTAATCCTGCAGTTGTTATTGTAACTACGTGCCACCTTTCCCACACGCACCATTGTTGAAGAAGGGGTGTCTTCTTTAGAACTAGTTTGTTTGTAGTTAATCACAAAGCTACACAATGGGCTATCTGTGCTCTGCCCACCCCGTTATCGAAACTCAGTTTCTAGCGTTGTAAGTCTGCAGACATACTGTTGTGTTAGAATATCTGTATTATTCTATGTCATATATAATTAACGTGAAGATTTGTGAATAGAAGTACTTCAATACGGGTATCTATATAAATATAACAGTACTGTCTGTTGTATGTCCATATAACTACTTCTCAAGGTGTGGATGGATCTTCATCAAAATTGGTATGGAGGTTCATTAGGTCCGTGGGGGAGATACATACAAATTTTGTTTTACGGTTTTTATGGGCGTTTTTTTACTACTACTTCGCTCCCTGTAAATGTATCTTCACCAAATTTGGTATGGAGGTTCATTGGGTCCATGGGGAGACACATAAAAAAATTTCAGTTTTTTCGGATGTTAACGGGCGTTTTGGCGTGTTTTTTTTTACCATTACCTCATCTCCTGTGGATGGATATTCACCAAATTTGGTATGGAGGTTCATTAGGTGATAGATACAAATTTTCAGTTTTGCGGTTTTTATGGGCGTATTGTACCACTACTTCGCCCCCTGTTGATGGATCTTCATCAAATTTGGCATGAAGGTTTTTCGGGTCCATACGGAGATACATGCAAATTATCAGTTTAGCATTTTTCGGTTTTTATGGGCGTTTAGCGTTTTTTTACCACTACTTCACCCCCTGTAGATGGATCTTCATCAAATTTGATATGGAGATTCATTGGGTCCATGGGAGATACATACAGATTTTCAGTTTTGCATGTTTTAACACTACTTCGCCCCTCTATACGAACCTTCACCAAATTTGGCATGAAGGTTTGTTGGGCCCATTCGGAGAAAGATACAAACTTGCGGTTTCACAGTTTATGTTTTGGAGTTTTTATGGCAGTATTTACGTTTTTAACAATTTTACATAAGGGAAGCAACTTTTCATATTTTAAGAAAACCTTTCATTAATCATGAATTTACATAACTTCCACTCCAGCTAGTATGGTAATAAATATCAAGTAGGTTCAGTATAACGCATATTTCACAGCTGTGGATTTGCTAGAAACATATTTAATCTGAATGTTTCAGCGTACATAAAATGAAAAAACAAAAAGGAGTTTGTTGAAATCAATGGAGCAAGGGGTGGGCGCGTAAACGTCACTTTTTCTTTTGACGGTGGTAATGTAATTGTACTCATCAAAATCAAAAATATTTTCTTCACAACCCCCCCCCCCTCCACATTATTAGGCATATATATATATATATAGAGAGAGAGAGACTAATTAAAAGAAATATGTCGTATCCTTATGACAATGACCAGACGCTCCGAACATGTTATTTATGTATAAATAAATAGAGCAAACAGTTTACGGTTACCATATCTCACGTGGACTTTGAATTCTAATGAAGTTTTCCGAAGATTTGAATTACAAGTATAGTTGAGAATAATATTTATAGTTTGCTTATCTTATTTTTATTACTTTCACATTTCCTAAATATATACTGAGACTATCATCAAGTGCCGTGCTTCGTAGCGTAGGCGATCATTTCCCTCCCCCGCCCAGGCACTTATGATTACGCCAGTCACCCTCTTTTTGTGCAGCCAAATTGTTAAACTGTCGATGATCTTCTCTCGTTGTCTACCTCTGCTTCTTTTACCCACAAATTTCCCAGTTGTTACAAAGTGTTCCATCTCATTTCTCCTCATCACATGACCAAGAATACTGCTTGTCTTTTTCGTACTTTTGTTATCGATGTTCGTTTTTTGTCTCTGTTTGTTGTAGAAATTCTTCAGTTGTTTTCTGGTCTTTGTAGGAAACCCTAAGCACTCTACGCAGGGACCATATTTCGGTCGCATTAAGTGATTTTTTCCATTTGTTTGTTTATTGTCCATGATTCGCAACCGTACATCAAGATTGGTTCGATGTAGCAGGTAAGAACTCTTTTGCGCACTTTCATTGATATACCTTTGTTGGTCAATATATTTTCAAGTAAGACTATATGTTTCTAAAAGGTCATTTGCCAACCTTTAGGAAATTGTCTAACGTTAAAGGACTTGAGAAAAGTGTGTTGATTTTAAATTTTAATACAAGTAAATATGTCGATGGATTACCATACGAAAACGTATATTTAAAGGTTAAGAAATTATTTAAAAAGACGCAGTTTGACATTAGAAATTCAGTAACGGTAAATGAACAAAATCTATGTAAACAGACTTGGCTTGGCCTAACGGTTAGCCTGCTCGTAGTGTGAACCCGAGAAATGAACAAAATCTATGTAGATAGACTTGGCGTGGCCTTAATGGTTAGCCTGCTCGGAGTGTGAAACCGAGAAATGAACAAAATCTATGTAGATAGACTTGGCTTGGCCTAACGGTTAGCCTGCTCGGAGTGTGAACCCGAGAAATGAACAAAATCTATGTAGATAGACTTGGCTTGGCCTAACGGTTAGCCTGCTCGGAGTGTGAAACCGAGAAATGAACAAAATCTATGTAGATAGAATTGGCGTGGGCTAATGGTTAGCCTGCTCGGAGTGTGAACCCGAGAAATGAACAAAATCTATGTAGATAAACTTGGCGTGGCCTAACGGTTAGCCTGCTCGGAGTGTGAACCCGAGAAATGAACCAAATCTATGTAGATAGACTTGGCGTGGCCTAATGATTAGCCTGCTCAGAGTGTGAACCCGAGGGTTTATTATTCGCTTCCCTCTCATTTGGCAATATTTTTCTTGGAGTTGTTTTCCAGAATTTATTGAACTCGTTGGCAGTGGTCATTATTTATCCAATTTGACCCTTTATGACCTTGTTTAGACTAATGTACATTCAAGTTGTCTGATACCGTGTCCTCAACCACGCGAATGCAACAAAACGAGATGCCCATTATCTCTGTTAAAAAGGCGCTCCGTATTTTGTGGTAGGGATGCCAGGTTAGGGTGAAAAATCCCATATCAAGTTGTGGGGGAAATAGGGAATGTCTTACCTGGGAGATAGGAAATCATATAAAGGCTAATGCTAAAATTGGGGGGATTTCACTTTCTTTAAAAAATATTAAGCCTACCATTAAAAGTGATGGATAGCTTCACTGGCCAATAATACATGATATTTACTATTAAGTCCCGCCTTATACTCTGTCCTTTCAAAAGTAAATATAACTAGAGTAATGACTATAGTAGATAATATGTAATATGCAGGTTTTGCCTGGTTTTTAATTCACAAAAATAATTTCATCTACGGAATATGCCCCTCGATGGGACAGCGGCAAGTCTTCGGATTTACAACACTGAAATCGGAGGTTCGATTCCCCTCGGTGAACACAGCAGATGGCCCTATGTGGCTTTGTTCTAGGAAAACACACACACACACACTACGCATATCTATGTATAGTTAATAATAATCGTCATATATTCAAACTCAAACAACAAACGCCGATAATAATCGTCATATATTCAAACTCAAACAACAAACGCCGATAATAATCGTTATGTATTCAAACTCAAACAACAAACTCGCGACAGCTGAATTATTTATTTATTATTCGTGATTTAGAACTTCCTCAAAAATAAAATTGATTCAATCTAACAGAAGTGACAATTTTTATAGTAGGGGATTTCTTAATTGAGACTCTTAATCAGCTTATCTAGTCCGTAAGGTGCACATGGTCGCATCAGTCCTTCTTTTAAATTATCGCTCACCCAAATTTTAATCACTCCAAATTTGTACTAGAATTGCTATACAGTAATATTAGTTACATCACCCACTGTTATTTTTATCAATAATAATAATATACTAGTGCGATATTCCAATTATCATAATTGGTAAAACACCCTTTTATAACAGTTACGTTAGTTAATATTTTCAGTATTTCATCAATCTAATATGAAGTAGGGGAATTTCTCAAGAATAAAGTAGGATGATCAATACAATATGTTCAACTTCCCTTCTCCTGTACGGGGGTAGAATCTGAAAATGTCAATCTTCAGAGTGGTAACTTCCTCTGATGCCACGGGTAGGTTATGAGAATTATGGACAAAAGCACCTTATTCCATGAGATGAAGAGTTGGCGGTTGGTGGTCTTGACTAGATGCCTTCTCTCTTGTCTAACAGTACAAACTTAGGGACGGCTACGCCCAGGTGACTCTTCTAGCTTTAAGCTAGAATTGATAGAGGGCAACTTGTCAACACCATCCATCGCCAACTTTTGGGCTGTTCTTTTACCAACGAATAGTTGAATTGGCCGTCACATTTAACGTCCCCACGGCTGAAAGGGCGAACGTGTTCAGTGACGAGGATTCGAACCCACACATTACGAGTCGAGCACCTTGACCACTAGGCCATGCCAGGCCCGAGAGATCCTGATATAAAATAATATTTATGTTTTTAAAAAGCGCGTAATCCCTTAAAGTCCACCACCAGGCCATCATGTTTAATATTTTTTTTAATTGATTTCTCTTATACCCTATAGAAGCTCTATTTCGTATTTTACTATTTTTTTAAGTATCATTTGTTATTATGTGCCTATTATATAGAACGTTATTAACAGTATCGATAACCTTTAGAATCACAATTTACCCTTTATAAAATATTTTGTGGGTAAAACTCTCTCAACAACTTTTAACAGAGAAATATAAAAGTTCTAAGTAAATTGCGTGAAACAAACCGTAATAAAAAAAAGAGTTAAATGAAACAGAGAAATATAAAAGTTCTAAATAAATTGCGTGAAACAAACCCTAATAAAAAAAAAGTTAAATGAAACAGAGAAATATAAAAGTTCTAAATAGATTGCGTGAAACAAACCCCAAGAAAAAGAATTAAATTAAATATCCGCAAAAAGTCAAAAAACCAACTTTAGTAAACATTGAGTAACTATAACTGCGTCACAGTGATGTAATACCACACATTTATTAATATTTTCGCCGAATACCACGGTGGTGCTGCTGTTTCGTTCAAAAATATTTGTTTCCCATTCGCTTGCCAAAAAGTATTCGCTATCTACGTGTACGTTTAAAACGATGTTATCCGATTGTTGTGACACGAAGGACAGGCGGTATCTAACCTTGGCAGTAGGAAGTAAATGGGTATATGGATTATCCCATTTTCAGGGCCCCCCAGTGGCACAGCGGTATGTCTGCGGACTTACAACGCTAGAAACCGGGTTTCGATACCCGTGGTGGGCAGAGCACAGATATTCCATTGTGTAGCTTTATGCATAATTAAAAACAAACAAACAATCCATTTTCAGGAGTTCAGGTTACATCAAGACTTGTTATTCGTTATATGTTGTGTTCATATACATTTCATTGTCGGGGTCCGGCATGGACCGGGCCAAGGCGCTCGACTCGTCATCTGAGGGTCGCGGGTTCGAATCTCCGTCACACCAAACATGATCGCCCTTTCAGCCATGGGGGCGTTATAATGTGACGGTCAATCCTACTATTCGTTGGTAAAAGAGTAGCCCAAGAGTTGGCGGTGGGTGGTGATGACTAGCTGCCTTCCCTCTAGTCTTACACTGCTAAATTAGGGACGGCTGGCGCAGATAGCCCTCGTGTAGCTTTGCGCAAAATTCAAAAACAAAACAAAAACAAATTTCATTGTCGAGCAGTTGGTGCTAACTTCCTAGAAGAGATTGAGACATGCGCTAGTGGGAATTTAAAATAACTATTTGTTGTATGGTGTGTTGAGTTATCTTTTACTCATTACAGTGAACCTATACTTATATAGGATCTGAAAAATATGTAGCATTGATGCTTCTAATTTATTATTATGAATTATTTAACAAGCAAGTTGTTTAAAATACTGAAAATAAATATAAAGCCTAATTTATCATTCGATTCACCCTTTTCTTACTGAGTTGTACCGGTTTCGAATAATTTCATTTCTCATCAGTAACCCCGGACATGGTTAAACATAAATATAGATGCACTGTAGTGAGTAAAATACAACTTAAAACACCTTATATATATATATATATATATATTTATATAACTTATCCTTCACCGCTATAAGAACCTTTGTTTGGTTCTTTCGATTTGCTCTTATCCAGGATGTAACTAAGTGACGAGTAGCGAATCGAATAAGAAAGCGAGCATCATATTTGTTTTTAATAAATCTGTTATGTGTTTAAGATTTCTACGTGCAGTGGTTGTAACATGAAATACTTTCATAAAAAGAATTTTCACTGTTATATAGTAAACGTCTATAAAGCTTCCTGCTGTTTGTAAGTGGTTGTTACACAGATATAGTAGTGTTTCAAACTTGGAATTAAAGTATGTACTCGGTAAGAAGAGAAGAAAACACAAAACACGATGGGTGTTGTTTAACTGAAACCTTGACTTCGCTTCCCCCTTTTGCACATTGTTCCAAACGTTGAAGACTGGAGTATCATGTTGCAGTAAGAATGTTGGCTCGTTGAACCTTGTCGCCTTCCCTACTCGCTTTCCACTGTTACTTTTAAGGGAAAAGATGTAATGGGTAAATTGTTCTTAAAATAAAATTAAAAATAAAGTTGAAACTTGATTAGTATCACGGGCAACATATATTTATCCTAAGCGTGTGGTACAGTGAGTAACCTAAAATTGAAAGTGGTAAGTAGTTAGAGTCACATTTGACATCTGAGTGAATGTCGAACAATGTTATATGAGGGTCCTGTCCTATTCATCAAGTTCTGTGTCATCGCATAGCCCAATCCATGACCTTAACAATTTCGTTTTCAGAGTAGTCTACAATAATTCTGGTAATATGTATTGTTTTTGAATTTTGCGCAAAACTACACG
>NW_013666421.1:163305-171405 GCF_000517525.1 Limulus polyphemus
GAACCCGCGACCCTCAGATTCCGAGTCAAGCACCCTAACCACCTGGCCATGCCGGGCCCTGGTAATATGACTTCGAGAATTTCAAAGTCTGATCTGATTACACTAGTAAAAGTTAAAGAGTTGGGTTCCATAACATTTGCTGAGTAATTAATACGCTCTGTAGGAAGTACAATATGTACTCTGTTCATACTCATACTTCCCTATGAATAACCATCCTAGTGGTCGTATTCAATGACGTTGTGCTGAGCATATCTTTCATTTTTAGTTCTCCAGATGCAACTCTATCAAGCATTGGTAATTTTGTAGAGACGTAGAACATTAACTTAAACTAAATTTAAGGTGGTTTCCAATCACATTGGAGCCAAAGCATACCGTCATGACTCTAAGCTGAACCCATGAAATATTTTGGAGCTAAAGCATGTCATCTTGAGTCTAAGCTGAACCCATGATTTTTTTTTCTTGCAGAATTTATTGAGCTCGTAGGAAGTGGTAATAAAGGCCATGTTAGTGGTCATTATTTATCTAATTTGACCCTTTATGACCTTGCTTAGACTAATGTACATAAAGTTGTCTGATACCATGTCCTCAACCACGCCGACATGGTGGATGTGAATACGACAAAACAAGATTCCTATTTGGCTAGTTTCTAACACTCGAATAATTCTGAACTTCAGTCAAAAACCTCCACCCATCACCAGCTGTTAACGCAGTCGTACAATTACATAAAACAGTCCCCAAAATTGAAATGATTGCCAAAACGACAAATGGTCAATTCCGAAGACAAAGTACTATTTATTACTGTCTTTCCATGATTGACTGTACGTGGAGAGCGTCGGAAACATCACGTCCTCACAAGAAGCTAAATGAAAGTGTACATAACTAATAATGTATCGCCTTTTTTTTAATGAAATATTGGTGTAGTTTTTATTCTTACTTCAATAAATATTAGTCCTTTTAATTTCTTATGTAGTTTTTAAATATTTTAATATTAAACGAATTTAACAAGGAAATTTTTGGCACTATTTCTAGTGAAGGATGCATTTGGCACCTGATGGTTGTTTG
This sequence comes from Limulus polyphemus, assembly GCF_000517525.1. NCBI lineage: Eukaryota > Metazoa > Arthropoda > Merostomata > Xiphosura > Limulidae > Limulus > Limulus polyphemus. The sequence goes on from NW_013666421.1 coordinate 164,368, forward strand.
GGTTCACTTTTCAGCGAATTTGTTTTGGCACATAAAAATAATAAGTGGTTTTATAGTGTTTTTATTTTGTGCTTCTATGCCTCATGAAAACGTATGGTTTGCCTGAGGTATTTTATATACTTATTTTACGATGCGTACCACTCGTTTCGAGTGATCGCGGCGCGTGCCTGTACGAGTATGTCACGTGCTATGATAAAGTTCCATGTGACGAAGGACGTCGGTGCAGTATAGCTTGTACACGTGAGTAAATAGAACGTGGTCGATTTCCTTCACGTTGATTGCCGCTTGAGCCAGTAGGAATAACTTTTCTCTTGACTGGGTCATGACGACCTTATCGACACTCGTGTACTCACTTACTATTGAAGTATTCGTGAAAAGTCGTGCATTTCGCCAGAAGTCTGAAGATAACACTTTTTGCTTTTTTTTGTGAGTATTGTATTTTCCAACGTTGAGTATTGTGTTCTTGAAATTATGATTAGCTCTTTCAAAAACACAGTGTAAGGCCTAAGCGTTAGCTTCAGTATTAAATAGTAGTAAAAGCAACAAAATTTTAGTTTATCTGTCGGAAATAGCTCCGGCTAAGATACGTACAAACATTATTATTATAAACTGTTTCATATACGTACGTATACTTTAAATATTTATATTTATACTGTAGATAGAGACAAATGCGCGAAACTAGGGGGTGTTAGAAGTGAAGTGTTGAAGTGCTTTGTTTATGTTTTACCTTAATGTTTGTCGATAGTTTACAAAGTTTATCAACTCTGTACTTTTTTTTACTAATGTTGCAGGGCTGTTGCATAATATTTACTAGTAGTTTAGTCTGAGAAAACATTGCGTGAGGCACAAGAGAAAAAATTTGTTCCTGGTATTGAAGTTAAATGGTCTTGTAGTATATGGTATCCTGGTTTATTTTTCGGTTTTATGTACTCTCAATTTCAACGTTTTACGGCAAGCCTGTTGTAACTTTATCGTAACGAGGACTATGGTTATTAAATATGTAAACACGTGTGGATGCTAGCTTGGTTTTTGAATGATCATTAACATAACAGCAACAGAATGTGTGGTATCCATCATAACACGTGGGTTATAATTTTGTTCCAGCTTCAATACACTGAGATATGTGGGATGAATTGGGACTAGATATGAACATAAATATAATCACAGAAACACAAGGATCATCTTCCATGTAAGAAGACCTGCGTTTCTTAAACAAAAAACAATGATTTTTATGCTGTCTGAGCATTTTCGATAAATAAATGTAACTCTTGTCTCCGTTTCAGTTTTATAAGTCTTATTATAGTGTAACAGAATCATAAGTCAGTAGTTCGCCGAATTTTGTAATCGTTGTGCATGCGTTCTGTTTTTCTTTTTTTTTTTTTTATGAACATGAAGTACTTGGATTGCTTGTTAGTTTCACAAGAAGCGCTGATGTATGTGGGTTTGTGCCTGGAATGACGTTGTGGCTTGATTGTTGAGTCAGTACTGTATTAGTAGAGCTTGCTGATAAAACTCCAGCCTGGTTTTCCCAATCTCAGTTTTCCTGTGAAGCCGCATTTGAAAAAGTTAATGCATAAGAACCTTAATGTTGGTGTTTTTGCTCATCGAAAGTTAAACATATTGTACATCTTGAGGTAGTGTTTTTATGGTGGAGAGCTGAAGTTTGAACATAAAGATTTAATTTGTATACGTCATTTGAGGTAGGTAAGCTTAAAAAAACAAACATTCCCATATATTCAAGAAAAATGATCGTAATAATTGTGTGTTCAGTTTGTTTGTTCTTTTTTCTTGTTAACACTTGTGTAAACACACCTGTTTTTAACAGTCTTTCACCAAGTTTTACACAGATTCAGGAATGCTGTAAAGTTCCTTGTTAATGTTACTTTATGGTATATTTTGTATCTCATGACATATAAGGACACAACAGCTTCGCCTGGGACTTGACAGGATACGAATTCTTTGAACTTGTACGTATTACTTGTAAAAACATCTTCCTGTGATTCTCTTTCGCTATGGTAACATACTATATATTTCTAACATCCTTTCTAGTATTTAGCTTCAATCTAAATTAGTTTTGTGCATTTATTAGGACATACATATATGTAGAACACGCGTTGTTGCGCTTTTTCTTTTATAACGTATTGAAATGATAATGGTATTCTGACTGTTTGGTGTAACTATAAATAGAAGCTTACTAAAAATGCATTACGTGGGATAGCTGTTTAAGTATACATGATGTTGAAACATAGACTTCAGTAATGTACACGTAAATATTCAATGTTGAAACTTGTTTTTTTTTGTTTTTTTTTTTACTAACGACCAATTATTTTAAATATATTTCAGTGAAAATAATTCTTATTGCCCTTCTCTTACTCCGAGTAATATAGATTTACTGTATTGGCATCACAAGGGTGTTATTTATGTTCGTTCGCTTTGTTTAATTGGGACAACCATTGGTTTACTCTTAAATAAATGAACAATGTAAAACCATAAAGAAATTAAAAGTACACCTGAAAAGCTACGTTAAGAACAGTTCCTACAGTCTAACACATACTTAAGCTAATCAGTTTTATAACTCCAGAAAAATCATATGCATGCTTATTCAAACCTTGTTTTTTAACTGGAAATGAAACAGGGGGAAAATATCCGTTATAATGTGTCATAATTCGTTTTAAGAATACTACGTCACACAGAAGAATCGAAGTTACATTTTACCACTTGTTAAAAACGGATAGTTTAACATCCGTTAAACACTTATAGCTATGATACTGCGTTGTCAGTAGTATCATGACGTTTTAAGAATACTACGTCACACAGAAGAATCGAGATTACATTTTACCACTTGTTAAAAACGGATAGTTTAACATTCGTCAAATCAACCGTGCTTACGTTAAATCTCACAATAGTGCCTTTCCTTTTTTTTTCCACAAAAATAAATTAGAGCAGCGGGTCTGAATCTGTGGTCTGTGTACCACCTGTGGTTCGAGGAAAGGTTGCACACTCACGGAAAGGAAGCGGCAGTATACAGTATATATATATATATATATATATCACTGTGGATCACCAAGATAAAAAAAATAGATAAATCCAGGTGGCCAGCATACAAATAAAAAATTGAGAACCACTAAATTAGACAGTATCTGAAAGTTGTGTTCATTAATGTGAGTTGTGACTAACGTTAATATGTTGTTAGTTTAGATGACTATTTTCCTCATGATTAACTAAAATATCATTAAAATCAGATTGATAGTGCCATTAATAGCACGAATCTTCGTATTCTTCTTTCCTAAACCTTTGAGTGATCTCAAAATAAGATATTTTTTTGTTTTAATAAATTGAATATACTTGTATTTGTACAATATATCGAAATTTATTTGCGAATAAGCCTTAGTCACCTGCGAAACTCTGAAGTTTAACTGTCTCCCTGAAAGCCTAATACTCAAGAATATTGTGATGAGAAAGATATTGAAAAATATAATTGAAAGTTGTGAAAGAAGAAACGGTGTCAAGAACCTGACTATCAATTTTTGTGCATTGAAAGAACGTTGATGACCAGGTTGAATGTGATATACTAAGCATTCAATAATGAAATTAATGTAATTGTAGGAAAGGCTGTAAAAACATCTTGTATACAAGGGTTTTTTTTAAATTGTGTACAGTCAGAGAAGCCAAATAGGATGAAGGATACGTTTGATGATGTATTGAACCCTAGTTGTTGAAATTACCATCATCAATCAGTTTCAGTACAGCCTTATCTGAGAATTAAATTCAGAAGAATTGTTATTCTATGTAGAAATGAAGCTTTAATACCTAGAGTGTCAGGCATTGAGTCATAGAATTTTCTGTTAGCCTTGACTATTAACGTTAATATTAGTATGTTAAAGTTCAACGTTAGGCTTAGTATTAAGCCTAATTTGTTTTTCAAAACAAAAAAAGCAAAAATAGAACATCAGTCAAGGATGGGCATAAATTGTCAAAATATGGGACAGTGGCAAGTATATTGCATCAGTAAAATGGCAAACATGGAAGAAAGAGAAGCAGGCTTACCAGCATGTTAAAGTTAGGCCTTAAAAAAACGTTTGCCCTCTAATTCAAATAAGTTGTTGAAAGGAGATGTAAAATCATTGACAGTAATTAACATTTTGTGAATGTGGTGATACATTCTCTAGTACTTATAATGCTAAAAAAATCGGTATTTGATACCTCCGGAGGGCATAGCACAGATAAGTCTACATTGTGTAGTTTTGTGCTTAACAACAAACATTCTTTAAAGGACCCGGCCTAGGATGAACAAATATGGTTACCGTAAAATAAATTATAATGATTCAGAACCAATCTATAAAAAAAAACAGCCTTCATAGAGATAAAATTAGGAAGCAATTTAGAATATTAGAACCATTAACAGTCCTTCAGCACCATCGATTGCTGTAGTAAAGAAGTGTGGATCAACTGACTTCTGTATGGTCTATCAGAAGATGAATTGCGTTGTAAAAATTATGTGTGATTTCTTCAATGAACTGATTCTTGTTTTGGTGCATGGTCTGGCTTCACTTCTTGTTCAAACTCGAAACACAAGTGCTGGTAGGTAGAACTGGACAAACCACGAGAAAACAATATTCATGACATATAAATGAACTTTGGTGGTTCTACCATTTTGACTTGTTAGCAGGAGTTTAGAACGTTTTTTGTTGTTTTTTTTCATCTAGACTACTATAGCATATTATGTTAATTTACTTGAGGACATCATGACCCTTAAAAAGACTTTTAAATGAAGCAAAAACGTGACTCTCATTTATGTGTTTTCTCAGGCGTAACCTTAGTGAAGTAGATGAATTTAAAGATTTGATCAGCTTGACCATACAGATGTTGGAAAAAGCATGCAACCTCTGGTAAATAGAATAATATACCTAGGCATTTACTGCATTCAATAGAAGTTTACCTGTTAGCCTACTCCGCGTGAAGATTCATTGATTTTAGACACAGAAGCTTAAAGTGACTGTAGTAGAAGTTGTATTGTCACGTTTATAATGGGAAAAGGAAGACGCTTAATACATTATCAGTTTTTTCAAATAACAAACAAAATGGTGAAAGGAAATTCCAGGAAAATAATACATTATACTTTTATGTAACTTAAAAATATTGATGCATTCTGTAGGAGCCCTTAATTCATAATGATACTTGTAGTAAGTGTAGTTCTCAGAAGTGTCATGATACTGTAAGTTTTCAGTGTCACAAATTTGATGAAATAGCGGTAAACTGAAGGGCTCTAGTGTATTAGTTGGATAATGATGAACTGAAAAACTACAAATTTACAATTCTTAGTTTAAGGACGCAACACTAGTGCCGCCTCCCTATCAGTGGCACAGCAGTAGGTCTTCAGACTTGTGACGCTAAAAACCGGGTTTCGATACCCGTGATGGGTGCAGCTTTGTCTTTAACTACAAAATAATAACAAAACGCAACGCTAGTATTAAATGTACCATTAAATGAATTAATAATAGTGAAACGTTATCATCTAAACAAATAGTGGATTCCTGCATTGTAGATAAGATAGTAAAGAAAATTCAAACAAAATAATAAAAATATATAAATAATGTGTTATTAATCCTCTCCCCCTAAAATCTGGTTTGTAAATGACTTAAATATATTTAATAATAATTACAATTCACTTACTTAATCTAGTTCACGCCATAACAGTTATTGTTCATGTAAATTGTTGTATAAATAGTACCTTGATCACTACTATGCCTTTAGTATCCCAACCAGCCCTGGTACTGGGCGAAAGGCCCTGCTACCACCGGATATTGCAGGCGTAGTGTAGTTGATGTAACATATTATCCCTTGCTTTCACTCATAAATTCTTAGAAATACTAAGGAACATTGGTTTCAGAGAAACTCTCATAAGTTGTTAAACATTATTTACTGAAATGGAATATGCAAGATACGTTGAATAACAGTTGCAATTGGCTTTAGTCAGAGCCAAGGTGGCCAGCTGGTGAATATTGCGTATTTGATTGAACAAAAATATTCTGCTGGATGTCATCGATTAATGGAAAAGTTATTGAGTTTGCAACCTTTGTTCTGAATGACGTATGAATCAAAATAAGCGGTATTTGCAATTAAAACAGTAGTACTAAACCACCACTTGACAGGGTAGTTTTTTCATGTCTTAGGTCAACCAGGTCATTCTTAACCTGATGATGGCCTAAGGAGGTCTAAACGTTGTTACTTGTTTTGTATTTTTTAAATAAAAGTTTTTAATACCGATATCAACCGCCTCTACTATATATATATATATACTTCAAGTGGGTTCTTCGTCATCATGAGCAATGGTAATATCATGTATAATCACGTTGTGTTGAACCATCCAGTGTTATACGTGTCAGGAAAGGCAGGAGATATCCAAAGAGGACCTGACGCACCTGGTGGTAATGCCCAGAATTGCGAGGCACGAAGTTATAATTTTTGTACCTTTCATGTTTATCAAGAACGATGGGACTCTTTTTGTAGTCGACCAGAGGAAGATGAATGTGAGTTTAAAATACCTGGATCGCACAACTCAAATGAGGAATAGAGTTTATTCATTCGAAGAGTTTACCAGTGAGATCTTGAAATGGGCTAAAGACAAGACGAACACAGTAATTTGTCAGTGCTGTACATTCTCATTCTAATTGTACAAGTTTTTATTAAACACAAAGCTACACAATGGGCTATCTCCATTGTATGTATCTACCAGTAGTGGTATCAAAACTCGGTTTTTAGAGTTATATACTTTCAGGTTTATCCATGAAACACTGAGAGCTATATAAAGAATAAATATACAGTATTAGAAATAACTTTGGAAACAGTGGATAAAGTGGATGTAAAATACCAATATTATGGGATTGCTTTCCCCCAGGCCCGGCATAACCTAGTTGTGGTTCAGGCGTTCGACTCGCAATATGAGGGTCGCGGGTTCGAATCCCCGTCCCACCAAACATTATCGCCCTTTCAGCAGTGGGGGCGTTATTATGTTACGGTCAATCCCACTGTTCGTTG